>NC_073303.1:103093909-103268909 GCF_027595985.1 Sorex araneus
TCCTGCTCAAACACTTACAGTCACTTTTTCCTCTTGCATATCAAAGCCCCTTTAATGGGCTCTCTCCTGGCGTAATGTTAATGGCCTGGGACATATTCCTCTGAGTGCCAGGTTTTGCAATAGATAAGTCTCACTATTTTCTCTGTGGATAAAAACATCCCTGGTTCCTGTCTGGAGATACCCCATTTCACCATCCTCCGTCCTGTTGTCGCTGTGGAGACGAACCTGGGCATCCACGTGCCTTGTGAGCTGTGGTGACTGGAGTCAGTCAGGAAGCGCAGACAGGGCTGGAGAACTGGGTGGGGGTGGGTGGCAGCTCCCTGACTGCATGGCCACCTTCCCTGCCCACGACCTGCGTGCTCTTTCCTAGTGCTGTGTTGTGGGTTTGGATTTGGTGCATGATGAAGGGTGGCTCCCAGCTTGCTTCTTCCTAACTGCCATTTGATTTTTTTTTATTTTATTTTAAAATCCATTCTGCTATGGGGCTGGAGCCATAGCACAGTGGGTAGGGCGTTTGCCTTGCACGTGGCCGACCTGGGTTCAATTCCCAGCATCCCCTATGATACCCTGAGCATCACCAGGAGTAATTCCTGAGTGCAGAGCCAGCGGTAATCCCTGAGCATTGCCGGGTGTGACCCCAAAATAAAATAAATAAATAAATACATAAATAAAAATCCACTCTGCATTTGTGCATTAAGGAAGAGGAGGGGGACAGGATGTGGCACAGTGGGCAGTGCCTGGCCAGCTTTGATTTCTGGCTCCACTGGGTTGGCCCAGTTATCCCCAGCACAGGCCCCGTGGGCAGCATCACATTCACTGGCCCTGCACTAACTCTGGCTGATAATCCTCTGCGGGGCCCCCAGACCTTCTGAGCACCATGAGAGGCTCACTCCCTAAAATGAAATGAAAAGTAGCTTAAACTTTCCACTACAGATCCCTTTCTGTCTTCAATGTTTATTATCTTGCCAGATTTGGGGTCATTGTCCCAGCCAGTATTATCTCTTAAATATATCCAAGGCTGTTTTTCATTTTTCAAAAAATGTAGGCACTGTTGCTTCACAATCCTATCAATGGTAGGGGCTCACATGTAACCCCTCCCCGCATGGCACCCTCCCTGGGGTCCGCTTCCCTCCGCCACTGTCCCAGTGTCTCCCCTCACCGTTCCCCCCATTCCCTCCCCTAGGGTAAGCTTCATATTGAAGTCAAATTTCCTCTTTCATCCTTCTCAATGACAGACAGACTAGAGAATAGAACTAGGCAAGGTTTTCACACCATTTCACTTTAATAAGTGGGGAGGGGAAAAGGGAAGGGGGGAAGAATTAGAGGTTAAGATATCTGCCTTGAATGCAAGTGACTCTGGTTCAATTCCCACCCTCCTCACCCTCTTTCCCCAAGCATTACCATTTCTGAGCACAGCAGTAACCCCTGAGCAGCACTGCCTATGGGAATGGTTCATTTCCGTTCCCCGGCACCCCTCCCCACCTTGCTACCCACCCCCTCAGTAAAAGCATATATTTGGGTGTTTTTGTTTGTGCTATACCTGGCAGTGCCCCGGGCTTGCTCTTGACTGTGCTCAGGGATCATTCCTAGCAGGCCATTTTCTCCTTATTTGGTGCCAGGGATCAAATCCCGGTCAGCAGGGTACAAGGCAGGTACCCTACCCACTGTACTTTCCCTCCAGCTGAGCAACTGCTTAAAAGCAGCTAATTAAAACTGTTGATTATATTAGTGATTGCCCGCAAATAAAATGGATCTACATTAAGGGATCTCCAAGGCTGTTCATATGAGGACTGGGCCTCTTTCCGCCCAGATCCCCCATTTTCCAGTAGCTAGGCAGTCACACCCAGAAACTGCCGCCAGCACTTCATAATCCCATCAACGGCCAACATCCAGACTATAAAACCAAGCTCCCGGAAGTGCGCACTTCGAGGCCTCTCGACATCTTATAGACTCCCTCGCGGAGAACCTGGCAAGCTACCAAGAGTTTCCTGCCCGCATGGGAAAACCTGGCAAGCATCCCATGGCGTATTCATAAGCCAAAAACAGTAACAATGATGGGTCTCATTCTCCTAACCCTGAAAGAGCCTCCAATGCAGCACTGTTGGGAAGGACGAGTAAAGAGAGGCTTCTAAAATCTCAGGGCTAGGATGAATGAAGACGTTACTGAGACCGCTCGAGAAAAATCAACAATCAATGGGTTGATGATGATGAGAAACAGAAATGAATACCATTAAATTTCTTGTAATTACTAATCTTATCCTCTCATTAACTTTATCAGTTTTTGTAGTGATGTTTCCTTGTAGGGTGGAGGTGGGCCCACACCTGGCTGTACTCAGGCTTTGAGCTCAGGGATCACACCTGGTGGTTCAGTCAGAAGCCAGGGACTGAACCAGAACTGGCTGCATGCAAGGCAAGTGTCTTACCCCATGTATTAGCTCTTCAGTCTCCTGAACTAATACAGGAATTCACTTTAATCCTGCACACCCTGAGGGTTAAATAGAATCCTTATTACACTCTGATCTCAAATATTAAAAAATTCTTGTTAGAGGATGGAGATTTCATTGCAGGTTGAATTTGGAGTACAGATAGCTTTTATATCTCCTCACATTATTCCAGTCGCCCCGGGTGGTGATCTGCATTTCTCCAAGGGGAGTAGAGCAATCTGCCCTCAGCATATTTGTATCATCCTGTGCCCGAACATTCACCTGACTTGTTTTGGTTCCAGTGAATCAGGAATTGTGCAACCTTCGCCACAAATAAGTTTTGAACATGTCCTTCATTCCAAAGAGATCCTTGGCTGTGGCCACCCCAGCCCCAGGTCACCACCAATCCATTCTGTCCTCAGAGATGTGTCTTTTCCAGACCTTCCCTATAAGTGGATTTGCTTTGTGAGTGACTTCTTTCCCCTAGTAAGACCATGTCATAGCATATGTTAGTAATACTTCATCCTCTGTCAGTGCTAACTATTCCTTTATATATATTCACCGTGTTTGATGGCCTATTACCAGCAGGATACTGGAATTGTTTCTATGCTATTTCTATTTTAAGTCAGGTTACTTAACAACATTCAGATACAAATCTTGGTATTAACACAGGCTTTTACTTCTCTTAGGTAGAGATCCAGGAATGGAATTACTGGTAGGAAATTTGTTTAGCACTTTTTTTTTTTCTTTTTGGGTCACACCCAGCGATGCTCAGGGGTTACTCCTGGCTTTGCACTCAGGAATTGCTCCTGGCAGTGCTTGGGGGACCATATGGGATGCCGGGGATTGAACCCGGGTCGGCCGCGTGCAAGGCAAACGCCCTACACGCTGTGCTATCGCTCTGGCCCCTGTTTAGCACTTTCTTGAGTCAACCTTTTCAAAATGACCACGTGACTTTGCATTTCCACACGCAATGTCTGAGAGATTCTCTCCCCAGTTCTCATCACCTTCTTTTCGGCATAGTAAGGTTCTTGAAGTCTGAACCAAGTGAGGGAGGAAGTGGATTTCCAATACAGCTGGGCAATTCGCACTTAGGTCCACTCACCCATCTCCTAATCAAGCCTCACACTTTATACTAACGTGAATTAAATTTTGTGACTTGATTTACTAACAGCATTTTGGTTACCATATTCCATGTCCCTACATTTCCTCTCTCTGTGCTACTGTCCCATAGATGGTACTCATATGATCTGGCAAGGAATGTTAGCTTCTGTACATCTGCCTGCTCGAACTAGACAAGAAACCCTGAGGAGGGGAGAAATTTGTATCCCTAAAACAGTAACCCATAACCGGTATAAAGTCAGCCTTCGACAACTATTAAGAAAATCCAGTCAAGGGGGCTGGAGTGATAGCACAGTAGGGAGGGCGTTTGCCTTGCATGCGGCCGACCCAGGTTCGATTCCCAGCATCCCATATGGTCCCCTGAGCACGGCCAGGGGTAATTCCTGAGTGCAGAGCCAGGAGTAACCCCTGAGCATCGCTGGGTGTGACCCAAAAAACAAACAAACAAAAAAGAAAGTCCAGTCAATGTATGAGTTTGTTTAAATATATATTCATCTCCCCATCAACCTATTTCTTTCCAAAAGGCCATGTATTTCCCATAGAACCCATTCATTTAAAATGACATGAGCTCCCAGGGTTTAAAGAAACCTTTTTTTGTCTTGGTATAGTTGGCAAACTTGAGGTTTGGGGCAGGGCTGTGAGTTTTCCAGGGTCATTTTATTAGTTAGATGTGCTACGGGTGGCTTGCCTCTGGGAATAAGCCCTGCCATAAAGAGATGTGGTGAGCAGGGGTGTTGGGGAGACAGAGGAGATGCCGGTCTAGAATAGGGTCCTGGATGCAGGACCAAAGTTCATTCGGTGTAAACTTCTGAGGAGGTAAAATGATGGGATAGCTATTCTAGTACTTTATTACAGAAAAGGCGAGAGGGCTGTTGAAGAAGAGATCCAAGTATGATGCAAGAAAGGATGGGGCTCGGATATGGTAGTTACAGAGGGAATGAGACAGGCGGAGAAGCTGAATTGTGCTAAATGCTTGAATAGCTGCAAGTTACCCATGAAGAGCTGCGTGGAGATCGGCCAGTCTTGGATGTGGTGTCTCAGTTACAGACACAGGAAGATGGGGCAGAAGGTACAGTCTGGTGTTATTTATGCAAACCTCTCGGACAAAGGGAGCAGAGTCTAGAGGGTCAGACTGTTGCACTCATGGCTCCTTTCCATGGACTGTTTCATGCATGAGCCTTTTTTCCCTTAGGAAAGTGTGATGACTCAGCCTCTGTTTCCTCATGTGTGAAATGGGGGTAATAACAATTAGCTTCAAAGACTGTAGGGAAGATTAACTTGAGGTGCTATGTGGAAGGCACGTTGATCTCAGTCTGCCGGCTTAGCCAGGGAGCAGTTCTGTGCGGCCTGGGTACCTCTTAGTGCTGTAATTTCTCTCTCCTTCCACTGAACTTCAGGAGTGTTTAGCTGGAAGCAGCATGCACTGTGGGAACTGCCTCACCTGGGGGGCAGGGAGGTCCACTGCATGTGTGACTTAGTCAATGGAGAATAAAGACCTTTGGAATTTGTGGTAATGTTTTAAATGTACTCAAAGAGATGTTTCCAGTGGAACCAGCATTAAAAATAAATGCCATGCAAATCAGTCCAACTATACACTGAGAATTATTCATGAAAGGGATTCATCGCAGGGATGCAAAGATGGCTCAAAACATGAAAATCAATTAATGTGATTCACTATATCCTCAAGAGGAAAGATCACATGATCATATCAATTGAGGATAAAAGAAAATTGGGTAAAATAGACATTCATCTATGACCAATCTAATTGGAAATAGAAGGATCATGCCTCAACATATCAACAGCCATACAGAACAAACTCACACCTAATGCCACTCTCAACAGCGAAACAATGGAACGCTTTTCTGCTAAGACAAGGAACTTGATAAGAAATCTACTCGCATCACTAGTATCTCACCTAGCTTTGGAAATTTTAGCCAGAGCAAGAAAGAGATACTAAGAGATCTCAGATTGGAAAAGAAACTACTGCCATTTGCAGATGGTAACATACACATAAAACTCAATAGACTCCACCAAAAAACTGCTACTAAAAACTGTTAGTGAAGTGAAGTGGTGGGACATAAAATTATTATGAGAATCGGTTGCATATATGCAAACAACAAATTAAAGAGAAATGAAGAAAATATTTTATAATTGCACTTTTATCATTGAAATGGATAAAAATACTTTCAATTTGCAAAACAGAGGAAAAACCTATAAACTGAAAATTAAAAGAACTGTTAAGTGAAAAAAGACACAAAGAAATGAAAAGATATCCCATGTTCATGGGTTGTAAAACTAAACATTGTCAAAATGGTCACAATACCTAAACCAATGTGGGGATTTGGAACCTTATCAAAATCCTTTCCAAAGACTTTTTTCAAGTTACTAGACAATTCTAAAATTTTTATGGAACTACGAAAGACCCACAATAGTCAGGGAAATTCCTAGGAAAATGTTACAGAAAAGAGAGGTTATCTTGCTTCTTGAATGCAATCTGTGTTATAAAATAATAATAAAACAGTATGGTATTATAACTAAAACACATAGCAGCCCAAGAAACAGAATTGAGACCAAAAATCTGAACATATTTGAACAGCTAATTTACAGCAAAGGAGTCAAGACTTTAATACTGGAGAAAAAAAGCCTCTTCTACAAATGGTGTTGGTAATCCTGAATACACAAAAAAGAAAATAAACACAAAACCCTTGCTATTTAGCACCACTCACAAAAGTAACTCAAAAATTGTTTAAAGGCCTAGACATGTCTTTTTAATTTAGACTGTTTCAAGGATTTAATCCAAAGCCTCATACATGTTTTACACCCAGCCTGTAAGTCTCAAAATAATAAAATATCTCGAAAAGATTACTGTAATATGTAACAAACAGAATTCTACATTGTGAGCTGGAGTATAAACTGATTAACCCTACCCACATAGGCACTGAATAAGATACTGAGTAAGATCCATTTTTGGATTCTGGTTACAGAGTCATCTGTTTAAGAATCTGGCAAAGGAAACAAAAGTAAAAATTAATAAATGAAACTATATTAAACAAAGACTCTGTACAGCAAAAGAAGCCACCATAGAAAAAATGAAAATGTTACTTATTGACTGTGAAAAGCTTATCTCTACATTATCCACCAAACAAGGGATTGATATGGAAAACACATAACGGAATTCAACAATAAAAACATATCAGTCCAATAGAAGAAATGAGCAGAAATTCTGAATGGGCACCTTTCCAAAGAAGACATACGGAAATGTATGGGAACATTAAGAAAAATTAATAAGGTCAGCACCACTTATTCTTTTTGGTGGGGACATAACTGGCTGTGCTCTGGGCTTACTTCTGGCTCTGCACTCAGGGGTCGTTTCTGACAGGCTCAGGGTACCATATAGGGTGCTGAGTTGGCCTCTTGCAAGCCAAGCACACTACTTTCTGCTCCAGCACCCTCAACAGCACTTTCTGGGGGAAATGCAAATCAAAACCAAGATGAGATATCACCTTATATTGTGAAAAAGGCCTATATGTATCCCCAAGGAGGTGAAAGAAACAGAACTTCTATTCTGTAGGCTGGGATACAAACTGGTACATTCTCCATGGAAAATACTATGGTGATTTCTTTAAAAAATAATGAGTAGAAAGATGGAAATACCATATACCCACCAATATCACTGCTAGGTTATCTGAAGAATTATGAGAGCGCTAATTCAAAAATATGCACACCTATGATCATTGCAGTTTATTTATAACAGCTAGGAAACAACCTCAATGACGACCCACGGATAACTGAGTCAAGCTGTGGTGCATCTTACTCAACAGACAACTACTTAGATGTAATGTTGCCCTTTGCGACAATGTGGCTGGAGCTCTAGAGATTATGCGATGCAGTTCAAGGGAAGACGAATAGCAGATGCTTTTACTCATATGTGAAAAATATAAATAACCAAGGTAAATGAATCACTACAAAAATAGCTCAGAACTCTCAAAAAGAAAGGAAAAAGAAAAAACGACAGCTACCCGGGAAGAAGGGTATGGAGGGGGATGGGGAGCTCCATCTGGTTTGTTTTTTGGGGCCCACCTGGCAAAGCTCAGGGGCTGCTCCCAGCTCAGTGCTGGGGACGGGGCAGGGGTCACTAACGATGGTGCTCAGGGGACCATGCACTGCTGGGGACTCAGTCTAGGCCTCCTGCTTGCAGAGTCTGTGCTTCAGCCCCTGGGGAGTCAGTGTGGTTATAGGACAGGCACGGGAGCGTACAGAGAGCATAAATCTCAAGATTTATGCTGCATTGTAAAACAACAGTAAATCAAGAAAGTCTTAATAATTTTTTGGGGAACGAAATGCCAGGTTCAGACAGTTATCCAAGTCTTAGTCAGATCTAAAAAAAAAAAAAAATGACTACTGTGGTTTTCAAATGCCATTCCCCGGGGCCTGGAGTAATCTCAGTTAGGACTCTGGGCATCCGTGGAGGCGGTGGAACTCCTACTTCCTCTTCAGCTGGAACTGCCCCCCTTCTAGTTGTCATATTACTGGAGATGCCCATAAAGTGAATATGATGTCACTTGAAGGAAAGTTCTCACTTTCGGTGAAAAATCCTGAAACAGAAACTTAACCCATAGTCCAGTTTAAAATGACACCAACCTTCTTCCCACTCTGGAGATGCCTGTGTTCTCTCTGGCTCACTTACCTTTCTTTCTTTCTGCTCTCATTTCTCTAAGACAATGTCACTCAATAAAATATTCTGCTTAAAATAATTAAAAAAAAAGACACCAAATGTAAACCTCCAATGGTGAAAATAAATTTGATTTACACTTTCAAGGTTCGGCCTTATTTCTGTTTGGGGGCCACACACGAACTGCTCAGGGCTTACTTCTAACCCTGAGCTCGGGTACCATATGAGGTGCTGCGAATGGAACCCATTTGCAGGCGAACGCCTTATTTGCTGTACTCTCTGGCTCCACCCTCAAGATACCTTAGCTGGCTAGACAAATTTGTGAAACAGTCTCTGAAGACCAAAGAAGAAACAAAAGCATCACAGGATAAAGTACTGTATCTTTTCCAGAGAAAGGATTTTGTCATTTTTCTTTCTTTCTTTTTTGAGCGGGGACAACATCTGGTTATGCCCAGGGGTTTGTCCGGTTCTGCACTCAGGAATCACTCCTGGTGATGCTCAGTGGACCATATGTGATGCTGTAAATTGAACTCGGGTCAGACGTGCACAAAGGAAGCATCTTATCTACCAGCTGTACTATTTCTTTGGCCCTATTTTGCCACTTTTTTTTCCTGATATTGGTACCCATATAAATTCTGGAATTATCTTTAGGAACTGTAGCACTTTCGTCCCGTTGTTCATAGATTTGCTCGAGCGGGCACCAGTAACGTATCCATTGTGAGACTTGTTGTTACTGTTTTTGGCATATCGAATATGCCATGGGTAGCTTGCCAGGCTCTGCCGTAGCTACTCTTGGTAGCTTGCTGGGCTCTTCAAGAGGGACTGAGGAATCGAACCCAGGTAGGCCATATGCAAGGCAAACGCCCTACCTGCTGTGCTATTGTTCCAGTCCAACATTTAAACACACAGCAAATACAGTTTTAGCTCTCAGAATCCATCCTAGCCCATGGCTATTTGCTAGGTGCTTATTAAAAACACTGACCTAGGGGCTGGAGCGATAGCACAGCGGGAAGGGCATTTGTCTTGCACGCAGTCGACCCGGGTTCGATTCCCAGCATCCCATATGGTCCCCTGAGCACCGCCAGGAGTGATTCCTGAGTGCAGAGCCAGGAGTAACCCCTGTGTGTCGCCGGGTGTGACCCATAAAGCAAAAAAAGCAATAAAAACAAAACAAAACAAAACAAAACAAAAACCAACACTGACCTAAACATGTGGGGTCTTTTCAAAGTAAAACATTAGAGACCAGAAGAAAGTATTTTTTTGCGTCTACCTTCTCGGATGCTTTTTCCATGATCTGGTACCAACCCAAATTGCCCCACTTAGAAGATGATCTCAGGTCAATTTGTAATCAGTTAGTTGGGGCAATTGTCCTCAATCATATTTTAAAGGGAATGATTAAGACTCTGACTAAATGACCAAAACTCGTCAGTCACGTTACTGCTTTTTAGAGGATAGAGTTGGAGAAATTACAAGTGGAACTTTGGACAAGCCTTTCACACTGGTCCCTGTTTGTTTAGGAAACAAAAGGATTTTACAAAAGAACCACATTCCATGATAAATATGTTTGTTCTGGCTTAAACATAATCATTTCCTCAGGAAGCCTGATTCAGATAAAGCATCTTAAGAAATTCAAAATCACTTAGCTGGCTGTCTTACCACTCTGAATTCCATGAAAATATATTTAAATTAACACTTCAGAAGTGTTTCAAACTCTGTTATTTTATGGCCTCTACTCCTATTAAGTGTTAGAGCATTTTAATGAACTACTTACACATACGCACACTCATAGAGATGTTGGCTTACAATATTAAGTTTTAAGTGTAAACTTTGAACATATTTTTCTCTTATTAAAATTAAAAAATTTTAATTTGTTTTGAATATAGTTTTGGATCCTAAACTAATCAACAGAGAAGAGAAAATGCATTTATAAGTGAGGCTTTGGGGCCAGGCTTACTTAAGTTTCCATCCCGGCTCTGCCTGGACTTCTAAGAGTTATTTTACTTCTCTGTATGTTTTATATCTCTGCAAAGTGGTAATAGTAATGGCCTGCCATCAGGCTGTGAAGACGGCAGGAATTAATGCACCAAAGTGAAGCACCAGAAGCGCTCGATACATCTTAGCCAGAGAGTCACTATTAACTAGTTGTTTCCCTAGAATAAGTGGAACATATCTGCTCAGCTTAATGAACTGTTTGAGTTAAAATAAAGGTTGCTCTCAGGGCAACTTGACTTACATGTGTCCAACCCCATTCAATCCCCAGTACCCCATCTGGTCCCCCAAGTACCACCAGGAGTGATCCCTGAGTGCAGAGCCACGAGTAAACCCTGAATCAGACAGTTTCACTCACTACTTTTCTTTTTTCTCTTTCCCTCCCTCCCTCCCTCCCTCCCTCCCTCCCTCCCTCCCTCCCTCCCTCCCTCCCTTCCTTCCCTTTTCTCCCCTTCCTTCCTTCCTTCCTTCCTTCCTTCCTTCCTTCCTTCCTTCCTTCCTTCCTTCCTTCCTTCCTTTCTTCCTTCCTTCCTTCCTTCCTTCCTTCCTTCCTTCCTTCCTTCCTTCCTTCCTTCCTTCCTTCCTTCCTTCCTTCCTCCCTCCCTCCCTCATTCCCTTCCTTCCTTCTTTTGTGCCACAACTGGCAGTGTTGGGGTTATTCTAGCTGTGCGCTCAGAGACCACTCCTGGCAGGATGGGGGGCCTTATGGGATGCTGGGGGTGAGACCAAATGCCCTGCCTGCTGTACTATCGCTCAGGTTCCTGTCTTTATTTCATGTTTGAAGATCTCAAAGCACAGCCAGGATGTGGTTGCTGCATTGGGGTACTCCAGAGAGGGCTGGAGCACACTTTCATTATAACAACGTCTCCCCAATTCGGGGGTAAGGCAGGGGTTAATTTGGAATGATGGAGGGAAGGAAGGGATGGGAGTCCTCTCCCATGCATTGGGGGGCAGGGGAGTGCTCTCTTTAGGTTGATTTCCAGGGGGCACTGAGTAACTTTCTTTTCTGGAAATGGGGGCAGTTGGCCAAAATCATTTTGGGAATCTGCATCATGGGTGCCGATCAGCATCAAGCCAACGCACCTGTGGCTGGAGCACCCCGTGCCAGTTGAAAGGATAAATAAGCGCATGTGCCTATTTGGAACTGTCAACATTTGCTTTGGAACCTCACGTTGTGGCTTATTAGAGGATAGAACATGCTTGCAGTGGGGGTGCTTCTGCATGCCCTGCCCTCCATCTCCTGACTGGCACTGTTCAGTGAAGATGGCAAGGGAGGGCCAGACGCACTCACCACCCCCCAGCCTGCACGGCGGGAACAACGGGCCCCGAGGAGGCCCTGGGCGGCACATGCTGCGATAATCAACTTTTTATTTTAAATGATAAAAATAAAGATTATAATCTGCTGGAAATTTTGAAGTAACATAGAAAAATGATCTTGGTTACACAGAAAAGCCTCGCGTTGCCCCCCTCGCCCGCCCCCCGTATGTGCTTCGGCAGTGAGCACTTTCTCCAGGAGCTGGGGAGGAGCAGGCTGTAACTTCCTGAGGGCAGGAGGCTCCGCCCTACTCTGGCTGACGGTTTTTCTTCTTGTTGTGGCTCTCAATGGCCCTTCTGAGGGCTTCATCCTGGACGAGATCAGACAGCCTCATGTCTTCGTGGCTGCAGCCAATTTTAGGGCAACTGGGAAGGAGAAAAGAGCAACAAAGTTAAACTCTAATACCTCAGCAACATCTCTGAAATGAGGGCCCAGAGAGGTGGTGCGGGGGTTATGGCGTGTGTCTTGGACAGTTGATCCCAGGGCGGTACTTGGTACCACACAGGATCCCTTTAGCACTACCATCTAAGCCCTATGGGGTGTGTCACCCCCACCCCCAAAGTAAGTACTTAAATGAGGGCCAGAGAGATGGACTGGGCATAGGCTTTGTATGCTAAATACACAAATAAATAAATAAACTAAAACAAAAAACCCAAAAACAATAAAAACCAACAACCAAATAGACCCCTCAAAATGAAAATAAACAAAACGAACTCTGAGATAACGCCCATAGTTGCTGGCTTCTACTTAAGATCCTAAGAGGCTGTGATCCAGAGACACATTAAAGAATCTTGGAACCTAGGAGCTCACTGCAGAGATCTCTTCAGACCCTAATTATTACTAAAATTTTAGAATTTCAGGAGCGTAAGAGTGGCCGCGACCTCTTATGCTATTCATAACAAAGCAATACAAAATAAATGGTCTACATTGCCCTTTCGGCAGGTTTGAGTGGTGGAGGAAAAATTCCAAATAATAATGGTGTTGAAATATTGAATGTAATAGAGAAGAGAGTATTGTGGAAACTGTCTACCACACAGGCAGGGGAAGGGTTGGGATGAACTGGGGACTTCGGTGGTAGAAAATGTGCACTGGTGAAAGGATGGGTGTTTGATCATCGTATGATTGAAAATCAAACATGAAAGTTTTATAACTGTATCTCATGGTGACTCAATTAAAAAAAATGGAGTGGGGGTGGGAGGGTTGTTAAGTGGGGGCAGAAGCTCCATACACAGTACTCACGGCCTGCAGTAACTTGGTTCCTCACATTCACCCCCGCCCAGTGATCATTCTCATGATCTGAGAGTGGCTCACCTCTCTGTCTTGTGTACACACGCGCATGCTCACAAGTCTTCTGAGTGCCGGCCCTATACGTGGTACTAACCGTCCAACTGTGCAATGCAAATACAGGCTCCCACCCACACACAGTGCCGGCCCAGTGATTCGGGACAACCCAGAAGAGCACAGTTATTTTAAGATAAAAGATGACAAACACAAGGTAGGACCAAAAATAGCCACTACAAGATCTACATCTATATATATCTTGTGCGAGGGGAACTTGGCCCATGAAGGGGCTCAAGTGTAGGGGCTTCATCACTACACACACACACACACACACACACACACACACACACACACACACACACACACACACACCTCAAGCAGAGGGGAGAGAACCTCAAAAATACACACACACACATACATCTCAAGCAGAGGGGAGAGAACCTCAGAAACACACACACACACACATACATCTCAAGCAGAGGGGAGAGAACCTCAGAAATACACACACACACACACACACACACACACACACACACACACACACACACACACACATACACACCCCTCAAGCAGAGGGGTTAAGAGAGAACCTCAGAAATTGTCTTTTGTGCAGCAGAATCAAGCCCAATAGGTCAACACGAAAGAGAAACTTTCCTTTTTGGGCCCTGCTCTCTGATCAAGGCGGCTCCATATCAGAGCGGAATTAATCAATAGAATGACTAATATGCTTGCTAACAATGTTTATTTTTAAACTCTGAAACGTAGGCTGGGGAGATAGCTCAGAGGGCACATGGTTGGCATGTGGGAGGCCTGGGTTTGATTTCGGGCACCACCTGGTCCCCCAAGCACAGACTCAAGTGTATTCTCATACTGCTGGGGGGGCCTCAGCCCCCAGCCTGGAGCCAAAATATTCAAAGTGCTCCACAGCGCGGTCAGGGATGTGTGGCTGAAGGAGGATTCTCGACCAGCAACCCTGTGGATGTGAGCAGGGTGACTCGGCTTTCTTTGTCTCCCAGCAAGGAGTAGGAAGGCTGGGGAATGTTTCCCTCTAGTCCCCAAGCCCTGAGGTCTCACGGTAAACGAGCGCTTTAAGCGGAGTATACGGCTCGGTCAGCGACTGGGAGAGACCAACTCTGAAGTTCAGAGAAGGCATTTTTCATCACCCGGGGACAGGAACTAACCGACCCACTCAACACTGCCCCACCCACCCTGATTCTTCTCTGTTGAGGCTGCACCATAGCCCCCAGCCCCGGGGCCGAACAAAGACTCACACAAAGGCAGTGATGAAGCCTCAGAGAGGAAGCAGACAGTGAACAGGAATACTTCCTGGTGACATCAGTGGGGTCAGCCTGCCCAGGACAGCGCAGAGACCGTCTGAGGGGACCGGCCACAGTGCTCGGCGGTCAGGCAGGTGGCACCTTGGTCTCAGGAATGGAGCCTTGGGCGATTTGTGCCCCACGAAGGGGTCTGGGTTTATGAAGGGGCTTAACTGTAGGCGCTTCATCACCCCATGTTGTTTCCCCCAAGGGCGACCAGATGACACAAAACTCCAGAGTCAAAAACACCTGGCGTACCAGCGAGAGGGTACAGTGGGTGAGAGGCAGGCCTAGTTGATCCAGGTTTGATCCCTGGCACCCCAAGTGGTCTCACGAGACTGCCTGATCCCTGAGCGCAGAGCCAGGAGTAAACTCTGAGCACTGCTGGGTGTGGCTCAGAAAGCAAATATAATAATAATAATAATATTATAAAAATAACCATAACCATGCCACTGAACTCCACACCAGGGGTGCCCCGACGGGGGTGAGTGAGAGCCCTCCCGGCCTCAGTGGACCCAGCCCCGGTAGCCCACCTTCACTACCCCACCGCCACCATGCTCCAGGCTGCTTTCCACATGCTCGGGCTGAACCTCACACAAGTGAACATATTCCTGGACACATCATCACAAAGGGAAATATGGGAAATATATATATGTATATATATATGCGCCTCTTGGAGAGGCTGGCAAGCTACCGAGAGTATCCCACCAGCATGGAAGAGCCTGGCAAGCTCCCTGTGGCGTATTCAATATGCCACATACAGTAACAATAACAGGTCTCATTCCCCTGACCCTGAAAAGAGTCTCCAATCATTGGGAAAGACGAGTAAGGAGAGGCTGCTAAAATCTCAGGGCTGGGAGGAATGGAGACGTTACTGGTGCCTGCTTGAGCAAAGCGATGAACAACGGGATGACAGTGCTACAGTGGTTATAAAAATACTTGGGTTCAGACCTCCTGGCTGTGAGGCTCTGGGGAGTGACTTCATTCCAGGACTCCTCTCTCCCTGAGAGACGGGACAGTAAGTGACCAGTAGGTAGCACTCACAGCAGGTGCGATGGGTGGTTCAGTGGATGGTTCCGGCCCTAAGCTGAGGTTTCCCCCAAGCAGCTGGGGGTGGGGGGCATGCTGGTGGCGGCCCAGACTTGTGGGCATGTGGAGGAGGGGTGGCATTTCTGAGACAGCCCCTGGAGGAGAGGCCATGGGAGGGCCCATGGTGATGGGGTGCTCAGGCCTGGGGTGCTGAGGTGGGGGCACCAAATCACAGGAGCAAGTGCTGGGGGCCTCCAAAGCTGTGCCCAGTGGGATGCAGGGGGCCATGCAATGTAAGGATGAAACTTGGGTCCTTGTACACACCAGGCACATGTCCCTGCCCTCCCCTGCCAAGTGTCTACCAGGCCCCTCCAATAAACATGTTTGAAGCTCAGGAGGCCAAGGCCCGGCCCCAGTGACCTGCCACTGACTCAGGGCGCTCCTCCAGAGACACGAAGCATTAGTCCTAATCCCCACAACATCCTGGTGAGCAAGAGGGGTGTGGTGAGCCCCAGTCTTAAGCTCTCCCTCTTGCTGTGCTGGAGTCAGACCTGCAGGCCCTGAAGGGGCTGGGCGCTCGGGTCACTGGCGGGGCAGAATGTTCTAGTGTGACAGTGGGCAAGCAGGAAGGTGGAAGCTGAACTTGGAAGCTGACTCTTACGGGTGCCTAAGAGACCCTCCCTGCTGGCCTCAGCATACGCTTTAAAGTTGAAGAAACTGATGGTTTTGTTTTGGGGCCACTGGAGGTTCTCAGGACTGACTCCTGGCTCTGCACTCTGGGATCACTCCTGGCAGGCTTGGTGGACTATGTAGGGTGCTGGAGATCAAGCCTGGATCAGCTGAATGCAAGGCAAACACCCTATCCACTGACCCCATGAATGTTTTTTCCTTTTGGTGGGGGGCACATCTGAAGTGCTCAGGGTTTACTCCTAGCTCTGCATTCAAAGGATCACTCCTGGCGGTGCTCAGGGGACCATATGTGATGCTGATGATCAAACTTAGGTCAAGCAAGCAACACACACGCTGTACAATTAATTGCTCTGGTCAAGATTCCGAATCTCTTGTTTTTCTGGGCCCCAAGACTTCCAGTCCATCCTTTGGATGCTACAAGGAAGATCTCTAGATACTCTGAGAAATGTGAGTGGGATGGATTCTAGCACACCTAAACCCAGAGAGTAACGGCATCTGACAGAGCGAGCCACTAAGCAGGGAGGCTAAGTCACAGCACTAACGGCCTTGACTTAAGCATGCTGCTATTGCTCAGTGCCCTGTGGTCCCCCAAAACTTTCTCCAAAGTTGTATGCTCTTCATTCCCATGGAATCGGTGGGCCTAGGCCAAGGCTGGAACTCACAACACCCACTGCCTCTCATCTCCTCCATTTCTTCAACTCTGAAATTCTCAGAGATGTTATTTGCTCTTTACAGGTGCAAAGACCGGGGGCTTCAGAGATGACGGGATCTGATGAGTGGCAGGACAGGGAATCCAAACACGAAGTCAGGGTTCTGCTTTCCTGGACATGTTTCCAGTCCATTTAACTTTATGTTCCCTGATTTCCAATGCAACCATTCCTTAGAGATCGATACTGTTCTTGAGAAAGAAATGGCTTGTGCAACACTAGAACTGCCTTGTTACTATGAAAGCAGAAGACGCTCATAAGAAGATTTATTTTAGGACTCTGCGTAAACTATTGCATTTACTTAGGGTTGAGGCCACCATGATGTTACTGGGACTGCAGCCAGCAGGCAGCGCTTCCTAGAGACACATGCAGGCCCAGTCACACTGTTCCAGTGACACTCGGAGCACCTGGAATTCCCATGTGACCATTAAAGACACAGGCAGGGGTAGAGGAGGAAGGGAGCTGTCTCCAGCATGACATGTCACAGACATTTTAAACAAAGGTGACCTGGGACTGCTCATCTCCCTGACGTGCTCGAGGGGAAGTGACGCTGCTTCGTGCCTTGCTGCTTGCTCAGGAGCCTCTGGAGCAGGCTCTGAAGAGGCCCCAGATTTTACAACTGGTCCCTACGTTGGCTGTCAAGATGCTCAGTTCATCCCCTCCTTCCTTCCCCTCTCTCCCGCCTATTCAACAAGTACTATGACAGTGTTTTGCTGGGAGCTTCTTCCTCTCACTCACTTCCCTTTCACCAACGAGCCAGACCGCTTGGGCGCTGTGCTGGCTGCTATACTCTGGGCAAGTGACTTCACTGTCCGCCCTCTTGTCCTCGAGGGTGCCTGCCCAGTGTCACGGCCTAAGCTCTCTCTTGAGTCTGAGCACATGGTGGTTCTTCCAGATGGGGAAGGAACATCCTGGCTCCTCCCCAATGGGGTGCTGTTGGGACGCACATAGCGCCTTCCTAGCAGACTCGTCTCCTCTGCCCCCTGCAGGCTGACCGCACAGTCCTCCCTCCACAGGTGCAGAGTACCGAGGACAGTCATCCATTCCCTTGTTCCTCCCAATTTGCGGGCAGTAATTTCTGTGCATGATTCCTCCAGAAACACACCCTTTCTCATTCCCTTCTACTCTTGCCTCAAGACAAGTTCTCATCATCTATAATCAAATGCTCGGCAAAAGGAGCCTGTCACTTTCGCCTCACGTCTTTTTGCTGTTGGTTGTTGCTATTGGTGGTGGTGGTGGTGGTGGTGGTGGTGGTGGTATCTGTGTGTGTGTGTGTGTGTGTATGTGTGTGTGTGTATGTGTGTGTGTATGTGTGTGTGTGTGTATGTGCACGGGCACTCAGGACATTTGGGGGGGTGCGGCCCACTGGAGACCCTCAGCCACTGGGTCCGTGGTTGGTCCAGAGGATGTGGTGCTGCTTGAACCTCGTGGTGCGGGGATACTCAAGACTCCCCAGTAGTGCAGGATGGGACTATGTTGTCCCAGGAATCAAACCTGGGTCAGGTACATGTTGGGCCTGGCTCCTAACCACCATACACTTCCTGGGCCCTCCTCTTATGTCTTTTTAATCCATCCCTTGAATTGCTATCGGGGTAACTCTTGGTTGTTTCACCTTGGTTGTTTCACCTTATTCTCTCAAAACGGCAATGCTCTCTCATGCCTATTAAATAATGTGGTAAGAATGAGGATGTTGGTATAATTTGTGCAGAATCTTACCATGTGCCATTAAACATTATCTTATTCAAATTTTAAATATATCATTGGGACAAATATTATCAACCTTTTGATGAGGAAACCAGTGAAATCAGAACTCTGAAAGCCTCCACCATGAGCTTACACACACAGCCATCCACCCTCCCCCCCATGAGGCCACCCCTCCCACACCACAACAGCCTCTGCATGGAGCAAGTCTCTTGGCTAGAAAGAATGATTTTTACCAATTCGCTGAAATCCTTCATCTTTTTCAAGAGGCAACTACTTTGTCTGCAAGCTCTCTGGGATTCTTCCACTTGGAGATAATCATTATTAGTAAGCTACATGGATCTGCAGATTCTGTATCGAAGTTATAGAAGGATGACAGAAAAAAAACAAACCTTTTTCTAAATGACAAATGTTACCAAAATAACCCTTCCAAATATCATGTGCAAATATCATGTACAATTCAAAAAAGGCAAAGGACATTAGAAAGTCAAAGTACATAATAAACAAAACACATTTAAATGTGAGTCTGTTCTGAAGCTGTTCCGACCGATCCAGGACTCCGGAGAAACGCGCTTTGTATCAGTGCCTGCCCTTTCCGAATCTGACTTTTGGAGAATACCACAAACTTTAAAGACAGAAGGGCTGTGAAACAGGAAACTAGTTGGAAATACCTATTCTTAGACATTTATGCTACCCAAATAAAATTTTGCATTTTTCAGAGAATGAACATTAAAAAAGGGGGTGGGGTGGCTGGGAACTGGCTCACGGGGCTAGGGCACATGATGCTTGGTTTGTGGTGAGAGGCATAGGTTCAAGCCCATGAGCACCTGAGCATCCAACTTGAACAATTTGGTGGAGCCCAAAACCAAAATTAATGGAAAAATAAAAGTAGAGAGAAAAGGCTTGAGAGTCTAGAACAAAGAAAATTATATTCACGGGGGGAAGGGGGAATGGAAGTTTCACTAGGGAAATAAGACATCTCACCCTTAAGTTGGAAGCTCAAAACAGATAAACATGCACTCAAACAATCTCAATTTTGCAACCATTGGGTAGTTCTTCCAGAACAAATAGGATAAATTACTTGACTGAATGACCCTCAAGATAACTCAAGTCTCAAACACCCTATCTCTCTGCCTCCACACCCCAGGAGGGGTGGCGGGGAATTCCAATTCCAGGTCTGGACCAGCTAATTTCTGGGCAATGAAGAAAACCACACATCAAAGGAACTGTTATCAGAAGCCCATAGAGAACTGGTCACACCTGCAATTCCATTCCTTCAGCAAATCTGTGATAAGAGCGTAAGAAAGGCCAAAGTCAGTCTAGCCAACTCAAGATTCTGCCAGGACAGAGCCCTGCCTTCCACGGGCTCAGGGATGGAGAATCAACAAAAGAAACATTCCCCAAACATTCTAAGAAAACAAAGTTCCATCAAACAATTACTTGTGAATTTATCTAAACTTGCTGAGAAATTATTCAAGTAATTAAAAATATGAAAGGCTTTCTTTGACAGTGGAATCTTGATCATTCTGACCAATGCATACACACTCTTATCTTATAATGTTGATTTAATATATTTTTTTAAAAAATAAATACCCTGCATTACAGAAAAGAAAAAACCACTAACAACATTTTTATCATTCCTTCTTGTCTGGGTAGGCATACGTATAAAGGGATAAAGAAATCTTTCAGGCCTGGAGAGATAGGAGATCTGGTAAGGCACTTGCCTTGCATATGGCAAACCCGGGTTCGATCCGCAGAGCCCCACCAGGGGTGACCCCTGAGTGTAGAATCAGTGGTAAACCCTGAGCACCACTGGGTGTGGCTCAAAAGCAAAAACAAAACAAAAAGGTCTTTCAGTAAAAAATTTTCATTTTTTTCCCCCTAGGCTGTACAAATTCATAAAAATTCCAGTTATCTAGGGATTAAAATTCAACCCAATTCCTTTTTCTCCTGTTTTGAAGGTGTGGCTGACATTCCCTCAGCTTCTTCCTGAAAGGATTACTAATGTTCTCCTCATGTATTGTTTTTTTCCAGAAAGCCAGCTTCCATGTTTACACGACTTGGAGGTGGACGTCCCGCAGGGAGACACTGAAGGGTCGTTTCCTCAGCGCACACCACCTCACCCTGACTACGGCTAGCAAGGCTCCACTTCCCTCCGGGCACCAACTCACCGGGCCTTTTTCTTCCGCTTCTGCTTGAACTCAATCATGCGAACAATGGCTTCCTCTTCATAGGTGTGGCCACAGACTTTATTTTTCATGGGCCTCTTCATTTCCAGCTGCAATCAAGGAGACATGGAGGCTTTTAGGAATGATAAGGATCAACTTCCAGTAACTTCTCCAAGTCACCAACTACTTGGTGCTGATTTTTCCTAGACCAGAGCATCTATGCTTTAACTTCCCAAAGTCAAGGCTTTTGATGATTACGTGGGCAGATGACCACAGAGGAAATGGACAGAGGCCAGTGGCAACAGTGTCACTAGGCCTATGAGCCATTCATTTATAATCAAATTCTTTAAACCAAAAGTTAAAAAAAAAATGTAGGCACTGTGATTTACAATCTTTTCAGTAATAGTGTTTTAGGTTTACAATGTTCCAACCCACCATCAATCTCAGTGTCTCTCTTCCAGTGTCACAAGGTCCCCTCCCATCCCCAATGCTGCATCCTTATTAATCTCATTAAAAAAAAATTATCATTAGAGTGAGCCGAATCCTTAACCAAAGCTCTTATGTTTCCGCCTGAACTTTTTGGTTGCTGTTGTTGGTTTTGGGGCCCACCTGGCTATGCTCAGGGCTTACTTCTGGCTCTGGTTTCACTCCTGGTGATCCTAGGGGACCATATAGAGTCCTGGGATTGAATCCTGGTATCTACTGAATACAAAGCAAGCACCTTACCTGCTGTATTATCTCTCCGGCCCCAACCTTTTAAATTGTTAAGGGCACAGATGACTGAAACTTTCAGGCTGAAAACCTCAAATGCATACTCTTTGACCCTCATTTCCTCCCTCTATAACTCCAAGGATAAAGTCTAGTCAGAAAGGGAAACAGTTAATATTTGCTCTGTGTGAAGTGAATTACCTCTCCTTTCCAGGGCAGTGGGAAAAAGAAACAGTACCTGTGTAATAGGGCAGATAAAGTTGGTCTGACTTTGGGTTACAATCATATCTTCATCAACTCCCTCTGTTCCATCAGCTTCTTTGTCAGTCTGAAGACCATCTAGAGGAGAAAGGGAAGTCACTGAGTCTCCCCAAAGGCAGTGTGCCGAGGACGGGGTGCAATGCAGAAAGGAGACAGTCGCTCAGGGTCTATTTGGTGGCAGTGTGTGTGCTACCACTCTGACACGTAGGAGCTCTTGTGCTCCTGAAAGAATTCTGCAGAGAAGGGAGCACTTCTCCCGGTGTTCGGGGTGAAACTCAGACTGAGTGCCAGCAACTTCACTTTTTAGAGTGGCCGAGAGTGAATTTGTGGGCCAGTCCTGTTCAGCATCAGGAGTGCGGCTGTGTCACCAGAACACCCTGAGAAGCTCCCTCATTTCCAGCAGTGGCACCTTCTCAGGCTAAGTCTTGTCAAGGACTTTTTTTGTTGTTGCTGTTCTTTTGGTGCTTGGGCTTGAAGCCAGGGCTTCACAAATACATGGTATATGTTCTACCACTGAGTCACATCCCTGGTCCCTTTTTTTGGGGGGAGGGGGGGAGAGGGTAGGGGAACCAAATCCAGTGGTGTGTAAAGCAAGCAGGCCACCTGCTGTGCTATCGCTCTAGTCCCTCAGACTTTAAAAAAAAAAGCCTCTATGTTAGGACTAGAGGATAGCTCAACAGGTTTGGCACATGCAGGAGGCCCAGATTTGATCCCTGGTATCATGTGCATGGTCCCGTGAGCACTGCCAGAAGCAACTCTCAAGCACAGAGCTGGGAGCTGCATCTGAGCAACGCCAGGTGAAGCCCCTACACCAAAAATAAACACATACAGAAAATAAAATCTTTTGTAGTCTTTTTGGCAAATATTGAACAAGATGAATATAGCATGCTGTGTATAGTTCCTGGCATAAGGAAATATTCCCTATATAGCAACTACTGCTATGCTATACCAGGGCTTCCCTGAAGTTTTCTGTCTTAAAACCCTTTGATCATATAGATACTGAGGACTCCACAGGACTTTTATTTATTTATTTATTTATTTATTTATTTATTTATTTATTTATTTATTTATTGCTTGCTTGCTTCTTGGGTCACACCCAGCAATGCACAGGGGTTACTCCTGGCTCTGCACTCAGGAATTACCCCTGGCAGTGCTCAGGGGACCATATGGGATGCTGTGAATCGAACCCGGGTTGGCCACGTGCAAGGCAAACGCCCTACCCACTGTGCTATCACTCTAGCCCTTCCACAGGACTTTTAAAATGAAGGTACTTTATAGCACAGTGGGTAGGGCGTTTGCCTTGCACATGGCCGACCCGGGTTCGATCCCCGGCATCCCATATGGTCCCCCAAGCACTGCCAGGAGTAATTCCTGAGTGCAAAGCCAGGAGTAACCCCCTGAGCAACGCTGGGTGTGACCCAAAAAGCAAAAAAAAAAAAAAATGTATCGCTTTAGGCTTATAATGTTCCAACCCACCATCAATCTCAGTGTCTTTCCTCCAATGTCATAAGGTCCCCTCCTATTCCCAACACTGCATCCTTATCAATCTCATTACAAAAAGTTATCATTAGAAAGACCCAAATCTTTGACCAATGCTTTTATCTTACCCCCTGAGCTTTTTAATCAATATTTAATCCCGAGGGATTAAAAATACTTATTACTTCTTTTAATAACAGTAACCTCATTGCCTGTGAACACATATGCCATTCAAAGACTACAAAGCAATTGTGCTTTCCAGAACAGAAAGCTAGGAATAAAAATAGTTTCAGATCTATCCCAAACATGAGAATAAAGAAAAGAAATGTAGTAAGGGAGAGACATGCACAGAGTTGGGAATGGGTGACCTCCCCCCATCTCTCTGTGCTTCCAGTAGCCTGGCAGTCACGCCCAACTATCTCTGGCGCTATTTAAGCTCATTAACAGCCACAATCCAGATTCACAAATAAACCTTGGAAGAAGAAGAAAGCCACATGCTGCAGAGATGCTTCCAGACCCCGTGCTAGGCTAACCCAGAGGGGGGTGGGTGAGTCTTATCACCCACCCCGAAAGAGCCCCATGCAGCACGTATGACTGAAATCTCCAGGCTCACATGGAGTCGTGAATGCATGACCTCCGGACCTCTGGACCCCAAAGTCACCATCCAGTTAAAAATTTAATTCTAGCTGTACCACCCTATTTAAAATCTTAGAATTCCTGGCAACATTTAATACTCTATACAAGGGATTAATGGCTCCAGGGTGATAAAACAATCTTCACACACTTTCCTCTAAGGAACTTTTTTGGATAATCTTCAGCAGATTCTTTATAGCAAGCAATACAAAATAAATTATTACAAAGTTCTGGTTTGGGGGCAGCCTTGGGGAATTGGGGTGGAATAATTCAAAATATGGTTGTGGGAAAGTGTAATGGTGGAGGAACTGGTGTTGGAATGCTGAATGTAATCAATTATTTTGAACAACTATAAAAATTAAAAGAAAAAGTAAGGGTGAAACAAATGGTCAGAGTCATGAAATGGAGATTCTGTCTACAGACTGACTTTATATGAAGAGGGGTACTGGGGGGTGAGAAGGGGTCTCTGGGACACTGATGGAGGGAAGTGGGCTCTCTGGTAATGGGTGTATTATGTGTGCAACGTAGGATGAACAGTACTGCAAATCCCAGTACTGCGATGAAAATTATTTTTTAAAAAATGGCACTGTTTCACAGTATTGAACATAATTTCAATGTGTTGCTTACTAGGCTACAGACGGATTTGGATACCTGTGTGTATACATCCATCTGCAGTGATGTCGCATCCCACAGTCTCTGGGAAACTGCACTCAGGGAAAGAATGAGAACAAAGGGCAAGTAACATCTTAGCCTGTTGTGCATCAGCTGTGACTCTGAGCAGCTGAAGGCTCTCAGGGAGCCCTGGGGGTCCCTGGCACACATTTGGAGAACTGCAGGGTGAGCACGGCGGGGCCAGCTTTGAACCTGGCTGAGAGGATTTGTAAATACACGTTCTTTTCTTTTATACTGTATTCACCCTGAAGGAAGTCAGAGGATACAGTAAGTGTAAAGCACAGCTTTTCTTTTGGGAAAAGGAGGATTTGTCACTTTGCAAAGAAATCAAAGATGAATAATTTTTAAAATACAGGTGCTGACATGTCCTTTCCTCCTTCCTCTCCTCTTTTCCTTTAATTTTGGGAAAATAATATAGATATTTTATTTCAGTGATTGTTTTGCTTACAGTACCCTTCCCTCAGGCTCAGATAGTTCCCATGCATCATTATATCCTAGAACTCACTGGTTTAGGCCTTTCACTGTGGCCAGATGTCTCTCTGAAAAGACTACAGGAGGCAGGAAAAGGCCTAGAGAACATCTGTTCAAGAGCACTTAAATGCCGGAACCTAGCAATTATGTGTGTGTGTGTGTGTGTGTGTGTGTGTGTGTGTATGTGTGTTTTACACTGAGGTAACAACATTTTAGTAAACTAGTGTTATCTGTGAGCAGCTTGTATTTTCTCAGAGAAATGTACTCCCATTTTCACTCCAAACACACTCTCATTCTCAAAGGTAAGAATAAGACCTCAGAGCTAAAGCATTTCTTGGGCAGAACATTTTAAACCCTCGGACATTAAGGTCTGGAGCCTGGAATCTTTTCAAGGGCCTGGAAAAGTGACTAGGGCTCTGAAAAGCATTCACCAGTCTCAAAACAGGAAAGCAAGATGGAAGTTAATAAATGTTAAGGGTCTACACATTTAATGTCAGGTTAACTTTACTAATTATCGGTCTGGTATCCAAAATATTTCACTAGGAAGAAATAGGCTACCTTTAGGTTTTTTGTACTTACTAATTCCCAAGTGTGCTTATAAAAGTATAGAGAAATTAACAGCCAATTGCAAGTTAAGTCATTTACCAGCGGTCAACTTGTTTCCAAAGTAAAATGGGGGGAAAAGTCTAAAAAATTGTATTCAATGTGGTGGTAGCTTGCTAGGCTGTGGGGTTAGGACTTTGAGCAAACATTCCTCAGATGTAGGATGTTTTTTCTGTGCTTCCCAGGATCTGGCTTTGGCATTCATGGTGAAAGAGTCAGGCTCTTGAAAGAAGCCTTTTATGGGCCAAATTTGTCCTCAGGATGGCTCAAGAGGGCTGGGCAGGGAAGAGGGAAGCCAGCTACTGTGTGCTGTCTGAAGGCCTTCCCTGGGGCTGCCTCTGCCCATTTCTGGTTGTGTGCTTCTAGTCAAAATAAAGCACTCCTCTGTCAGAAAGGGCTTCCTGTGAACGGACAGCAGATTTCTGAGGGTCTGTGCTACCCTGTGTAGGATTTACTGGCAAGTCTGTTAGGCAAATAGTCCAGCCAATAGGAAAGGCTGTGGATTAAAAAAAAAAGTTCTTATTTAAAAAATCTCAAGGGGTAGAGGAAGCAAGGTGGTCCAACTCTAATGCAATGGCAACCACTAAGGAAGGTGGGTGGGGAACTCAGGAACTTGAGGTGGCTCTCAGCCTCTGCCACCACGAAAGAAGGAGGTAACAAAAGTGAAATTGAGGAAGAATGCCAACAGTGAGTAATAGCCAGCGAACCAGGAGTCTAAAAAGAAAAAGATTCTCAGCAACCAAACTGTTCTTGAGATAGAACATTTCCTCACCCGGAATCTATATTTATAGAAAGTGGTATTAACATTGGAATTCTACAGAGTGCTAGCAGAAGGTCACATCTGGCAAAAAATATCACTTACACTACTTTAGCTGACCCTAAACAAGGACTTTCTGATAAGCTTGGTGTCAGAAAGACTAGGGAGAAAAATAGGAATCATTTACTAGAAACACTAAAATTTACTAGAAGTTTTAAGACCACAGTTATTTTTTCCAGCTCTTCCTGAGAAACAGGGATTCAGAGACATAACAGATTTTGTCTGATGTCATGCAAAGATTTAGAAAATTTGTATATAGTTCTTCATTTTTGTTATTGGTTTTCGTTCACCCTTGGAGGGATTCATGGGACCATATGGAGTGCCTAGGATGGAACTCACAGAGAATCCGTATGCCCACAAAATAGTACTGACTGAGTCAATAAAGTGAATGTGATGATTCTGATGCTAGAATGTGAATGCCAAAAGGCATGAGAAGCCTTGGAAATCTCTGAAGTAATAATTAAGGGAAAAATCAGGAATTTCCAGAAGTCACAAGAATTTCTGAGAGAGAAAGTAATGGAGGTCTTGAGGCCATCTGTTGAACCCTAAGGTGTAGGCTCAGGGTTAGTGGTTTCAAGTGAATGAAGAGCTAAGTAGCTCTATCCCACCCCGGTCACCGTCCACGCAGCTGCTCCACAGGAAACCACTGTATTCATCCCAATCACTTATGCGTTCATTCCTCATACCCAGATCACTGCAGATTGTTGGTTGGTTTGAAGCTATACTGCAAATTGACCGCCTTCTCTGATTTTCTCTGCCTTCTTAGTCCAAACTACCATGCCTTTCTGCCCAAATGTTTACAGCGACCTGTTAACTAGACTCCCTGCTTTGACACCAGCCATCCTCTGCCCATGGGTGCTCCTGAGGCGGTGACACGGCTTTTCCTCACCCCCACACTCCAAGCACATTAGTATTTTCTGTGTCTGGAACATGCCCAAACTCTTTTCCATCTTTGGATCTTTATATTAACCTGCCTGGAATGTTCCTTTTCCTGATCTTTGTCCTACTTCTCCTTGTCATTTAAAAATGTCACTTTAAATGTCATCTCCTTCGCCCCAGCTAAAGAACCCACCTCAGCATTCTCAATGGTGTCACTGACCTGTGACTGCACAGCCAGAGTGGGGAAGAGCTATTTTTAAGTCTTTCTCCACAGTTTCTGCCCCACTCCTCCTTTCTCTTCCAGGAAAGCAAAGGACCGTGTTGTCTTGTTCACTTATGTTTCTTAGTTTCTCAAATGTCCCTGGCATGTAGTGGTGGGTGTTCAACAAACATCTGATTAGTGGAGTGCTTCATCCAACGAGGCGGGGGTGGGCATATTTTCCACAAGGATATACTTAACATATTTCACAGAAGCAGCAAACACAAACACACACACTTATCCCACAGAATGATGATTTGATAAGTTTTAGACAAGTAACACCAGAGAGGCCATCACTCCAGCTTGGGGTGCAGCTTCGACCCTGAATTACATGTCAAAGGCAGGAAGTAAATATAAGTTTTTACAATTACAGTAGTGCTGGGTGGTAATTACAAAGAAGAATCCAGACATGGTCTTGTGGTCAGAAAAGACATCTGGGCCTGGCCACACGCAGCCTGAGGATTAGTCATTTGTCTCACTTCAGGCGCTCCAAATCGGGAGGCCAGTTAAGACGGTTTGATGCCAGCTGGGAATCAGAGTTGACTGCTCTGTGCCTTTTAAATGAGGACTGAATATTTTTCTTAAAGTGCTTTTCTCTTCAAAGCCAGCAGCAGACAAAGAAAATACTTGACACATATTTGTTGCCTGGCGGAAATGCTTACTGGACTGTCCAGGTTATTTTACTCACACTATTCTCGGAAGCGTATCTGGGGAGGCATGGAAGATTTGGGGGCCTTTCTAATATGAAAAAAAGAAGAAAAATCACTCATTCCTGGTTTGAAACTCTATAGTTAGAGTATGTGAGTAAATGTCTGTGTGAACTCCCGATTTTTCCTCCTACCTGGAACCTAGACTCGAAGTAGAAAAAGAAATTGGTCAGCAGGTTCAGTCCGCTTGGCACGAATTGAAGGCGGGGCGAGTGTAAGTGTGCTCCCTTGAGGTTCCCTCTACAGCGACAGCTGAGCGTCCAGTTCTGTATTTCAGTTCTTTCCTGGGACTAGCAGCCTGCCCTGAAAGTTAGCTGTCTGGTGAGCCGAACTGCCTTTCAGGAAACTCACTTCTAGTTTCCAATATCCTCTGGCACAGGTTGGGACTTTGTAGCCGACCAACAGCTTTATTTTTTTCATCTGAATCACCGTAAGATACACAGTTACAAAGATGTTCATGACTGGAGTTTGGCCATACAATGTTCAGACACCATCCCTTCACCAGTGTACCTTTCCCACCACCAACATCCCCAGTATCCCGTCCCTCCCACTAACCCCCAGCCTTCCTCTCTCTATGGCAGGTACTTTTCTTTCTCTTTTTCCCTGTCTCTGTCTCTCTCCCTCTCTCCTTTACAATTTTTCTCTCTCCTTTTGGACGTTATGGTTTGCAATAGATACTGACAGGCCATTATGTTTGGTCCTTTACTCACTTTCAGCACTCAGCTCCCATCCAGAGCTATTATTTCCAGCCATCACTGTCACAGTGCCCTCTCCCCTAGCACTTGAGGTAAGCTTCCAACCATGGGCCAGCCCTCCTGACCCTTGTATCTACAGTCCTTAGGTCTCATTCTATGTTTCTGTTTTTTTTTTTCCTGTCTCACAATTGAGTGCAATAATTCTATGTCTGTCCCTCTCCTTCTGACTCATTACATTCTGCATGATACTCCATGTTCATCCACTATAAGCAAATTCCATAACTTCATTTTTCCTAACAGCTGCATAGTATTCCATTGTGTAGATGTGCCGCAGTTTCTCTGGAGGGAATGCCAACTAGTCCAGTCCTTTTGGAAAACAATAGGGGCATTCCTCAAAAAACCTAGAAAGAAACTGAGCTTTCATATGACCCAGAAATACCACTTCTGGGAATATACCCTGTAGATGCTAAAACACAACAGCAGAAATGACATCTGCACAATGAACATTCATTGCAGCACTATTTGCAATAGCCAGAATCTAGAAACAACCAGGGTGCCCAGGCCAACAGCTTTTACAGAATTAACATGCAGATCAAGTCCAAATAGGGCCTATAGTGTTAAGGATGTTCTAGAAGTTCTAATCTTCACAGGACGGCGAAACGCAACATGCACCCATTCAACCAAAGACTGACAGAACTGGATCCCTACATGGCCAGAAAGTGACCAGAATAAGGAGGATCAAATAGCAATTATTTGTCAGATACACACAATGATCAATGTTCGGTACCTAGATAATTATCAATAGTTACTGCTACTCTTATTTTCACCATTATTCTGTGCAAGGCACTGAGGACTAATATTGGCCACAAATCCAAAAGCAGACAGTCCTCCCCCGCCCCCCACCAAGAGCAGAGTCCCATAATGAATACACGCAAGGCCTGGCAGTGCTGTGAATACCAGAAGAGCAGGCCTGGAGCGGACAGGGCCGATGTCTCTGCGCAGCTGATGTGCGCCAATGAAGACGGCCTTCCGCTGACACTGCCTGATGCAGCTCGGCCGCCCCCTTCGCTGTCCACATCCCCTTTGTTTGCTTCACAGCCATCTCAGGCCCACAATCCAATCAGCGATTGTGCTGATCTCTGAACTGCCAGCTACACTCACTTCAGAGTCCCTACATTTGGGCAGGCTCTATCTAACCCAACCCAACTCAGTTCCTACAGTCAATCTTCCTTCCTTGAAATGTAATACCGATTAGCTATACTCTTCTAAACTCTCTCATGACTCAGCTGTTCCACGTGGATGAAACTTCTTTTCCAGGTATACTGAAAGCTCCCAGGGTCTGGGGAGAGAGTATAGAGAGGAAGGCACTTGCCTTACCTGCGGCTGTGACAATGGTTTGATTCCTTCCTGGCACTGCAAGGTATGGTCCCTGAGTACCACTGGGTGTGGGTCCCTCCACCTCTCCCAAAGAAGAAGAAAAAGGAAAAAAAAAAAAAAGCTCCTTGTGGACTGGCACTATGTTCACGACGAGCCAACTCAAGCTGTGTTTATTCCTACTCTGTGCAGATGCACACTGTACAGCTACCGGCTGTGGACAGGAAGAGCACTGAGAGAGACATGGAGACATACCAATACTTCCATTCTGTGCAATGAGTGGAACAATATATGTCTTTCACACATGGTACAAAGGTAACTGAGAGAATGTCTGAAAGGTGGGGTAAGGAATCAAGGTGAACTTCCTGGAGAAAAGGATGACTAAGCCAGGCTATCCAGGGAGATGTGAAAGGAGAGACATTCAGGCACTGAATATTACCATATTCAGGAAACAGTTCTGCAAACAGTGTATCTGGGTTTGCATTCTGGTTCCATTAACAAGCTGGGTGCTCTTCAACAAGTTACGAACCATTCTTTCCCTCACTCTAGTCAACTGTAAAACAGAGCAATTTGTCTCGCAGAGCTGTACAACAATGAAATAGGTTAATGTATGTAAGGATCTTAGAAGGCTGCCTGACTGACAAATAGCAAGGGATCCCTATAAGATATTACGATTATTAGCATCATTACTCAGTTCTCACAGAGCCAACATATAATGGGCACCTGGAACAAATATGTGCAATTAAATAAAAATGAGGTGCTACAGAATCATTCAGCAGCAATATTACAAGATGGCCCAACCCAGGCTTCTAAATGGGACATGCCCTTCCATGCCTCAGGGTAGAGTCGGGCCTAAGTGCACCCAGTGGTAGGGAGCTGACACAGCAAATCAACATCGCCAATTTCAAGTTCGCTTTCACTTCCATGGCTCTTTTGACACACTGCTTCGAATGTCTTGAAAGTAAAGTGAACCAAGAGTTTTCAGATTATTTTCTCCAAGTAAGGCGACGTTTTATTAATATATGCCCTTTCACAGTATCGTACATTTGCAAATTTATCTAGAGTTGTTTTAGCCGAGTACTTTGTCCTTAGCTGACATCATATATTAATTTGCCTCCTCTTACAGTGTCAATACTGGAGCATGTTGGAGCAATAGCACAGGGGGTAGGGCGTTTGCCTTGCACGCAGTCAACTTGGGTTCGATTCCTCCATCTCCCTTGGAGAGCCCAGCAAGCTACCGAGAGTATCCCGCCCGCACGGCAGAGCCTGGCAAGCTACCCGTGGCATATTCAATATGCCAAAAACTGTAACAACAAGTCTAACAATGGAGATGTTACTGGTGTCCGCTCGAGCAAATCAATGAACAATGGGACGATAGTGCTACAGTGTCAATATGTCACACATCAATTAGGAACATTTAAAAATAATAAAACCCAGTATACCTACTAGAATAAAAACCTTTCAGATGAGATACTGTCAGAGTTTCAGGTCAATAAATACTTAAAATATTCCCAAACTCAGCACTTGCTTGCATTACTGCTATTTTTTTTTTTTTTTTGAGAGTAGGGGGCAGGGGAACACTCAGCACTGCTCAGAATTTGACTCTCCAACTAGCAGTGTTGGAGAGTAGTATGGCAAGTGCTGTGGCCTGTAACAAGACTGGAGAGGAGATAAAGATGGTCAAGGCTCATTGTCAAATTTAGGAGGCCATAGTCTTAAAAGGGTGACAAGCTGTAGTAAAAAAAAGAAAGACTGGATTGAAGAGAGATGTGAAGAACTTTTCTGCAACACTCTAAATAGGAAAGGGTCTGGAACTGAACTAGGACATAAGCAATGAGAATGGGGCCGGGGGGCAGGTGTGGGATGGGGTGGGGTGTGTGGCACTCACAGGCATTTAAAGATAGAGACTGGACAGGGTATGGGACCTATTTACCTATTCTGTCTTTCACACCAGGATTCATGGGGTTTACAGTCCTCTAAAATAAGAAATGTGCCCATCCTGGCTTTCTCATCATCTTATCTTTGCTTTCTTCTTACTCTATGGATCTAAATAACTGAGAGTTGTAGACCTTCATAGTGCTGGCTAATCAGAGCTTACGTATGCTGTGGTCTTCTAGTTAATTACCTACATGAGTGAGATAGAATGTGTGCATTAGATTTCTTGCTTTTGCTTCGTAAGTAGAGATGGTGATTCAACCTTCTTCTATAAGAAGCATTAAGAGCAAGTGCTGGGGCTGGAGCATAGCAGAGCGGGTTGGGCTTTTGCCTTGCATGCAGCCGACCCGGGTTCGATTCCCAGCATCCCATATGGTCCCCCAAGCACCACCTGGAGTAATTCCTGAGTGCAGAGCCAGGAATAACCCCTGTGCATCGAAGGGTGTGACCCAAAAAGAAAAAAAAAAAGAGCAAGTGCTGAGATTGTAAGGATAAAAGTTAAGGCACTTGCCTTCTTTACAAACAGACTCATTAGGTCCCCGGCACCACAGATGGCCCCCCATCATCTCCAAGAGTGACCCAGCCACAGAAAATCAAAGCACTGCTCAACTGAGAATTCCAGTGAACTGTGGCATTAGCACTGACAAAATCTGATAGTTATTAAACATAATAATTTAGTAATATTAGCAAACCTCAATCAATAAAAAGTTAAAAAAAATCAGAAAATGCTTCTGCTGCTGAGAGGTTAAAGACTTTTTTTTTTTTAAAGGACGGAAGGAAATACTCTGAAGTTAACTGTGTCCTGGTGGTAACTACTGTAATATATGAACTGAGGAATCAGAAAATTTCCAAGATGTATAATGACTATTTTGCTTGAGCTTTTCAAATCTAGGGCCCATCATGAGATCAGGTGCTGTTTCTGAGGTACGTAATACTGATGGCGATGAATTTGGATGGGTTTGTTTTTTCAGCTTGTCAAACTGAAACAAATTATGAAATCAAGTCCAGAGACCAAAGTATGAAAAGAGGAACTTTAGAATTTAGAAGTATTCAACTTAAAACTGCAATATTTCAATTATGTACCCAACAGGACTAAGATACCATTTTAATTCCTGATGCTGTCTAGATGACATTGTCTATTATTCTAAGGACAGTTTTTGTATTTCAAACCTATCAAATTCCCTTACAAGGTGAAACAATTTAGCTTCCATGTTTTCTTTCATATCCTCTTCAAATGCAAGACCCAGAGAACCGAATAAAGCTAGTATCATACAGCTGATATTCTACTCAACTTACAAGATTATGTCCTCAGATAGTCACTATTCTAAGCTTAAATAATTTTAGGTCAAAAATGTGTTTGGCTCCTAGCCTACTGACCCTCAGCAGTTAGCCTGGCCCACTGTGGAAGTCGTCAGAACAGTGACCTGGGCGCTAGAGCAGATGAGCCCTTGCCTTTCAAGCGGCGGGCCCATGCTTGATCTTGGCACCACATCTGGTGTCCAAGCCTTGCTAGGAGTGATCCCTGAGCACAGAGCCAGGAGTAAGTTCTGAGCACCACCAGGTGTGGCACCAATACAAAACAAAAGGACACTGACCTTAGTCTATCATTGGGTAAAATCTAACATCTAATAAAGTCTATTTAAATGTTTTTTAGCATATAGGGGTCATCCTGGTGGTGCTTGGAACCCACCAGGACTATACAAGAGGTACACAGGGGATCATGTGGCACCAGAGATCAAACTTAGGAACTCATACATGCTTTCCCACTTAAACTATCTCCCTGGCCCCCATAATACTTATTTTATAAGTGTGGACTGTCTCACGATGCTTACTGAATACTGTATTGAATGCCAACAATGGAATGTCTAATTCAAAATTCAAAGCATCGCTTCTACTAGAAGTGTACCTTGAGCCAGGAAGACATTAAGTATTCCTGTGCCTGATCCAATACCAAATGGCCTCCTGACCATCACTGGGGGTAACCTGTAAGGCCCTGGAGCACTGAGGAGGTGGCCTTGGTGGTCCACAGCCTTATGGGGCCCAGGCAGCACTGCATCTGGGCCCTTAAGCACAAAACTGTACCAACAGGCCAAGTAGTGCTGCCAAGAGTAGACCCCCTGGAGTACTTCTGAGCATGTGTGAGTTCCTAAGTTTGATCTTAGGTGCCACATGGTCCCCTGGGTACCTCTGGTGTGGTCCGGTGGGTCTCAAGCACTGCCAGGACACTCTCACTCCAAGCAAAGGAATCTTTTGTAGGGTCTTACGCAAAAAATGTTAAATTGAACCATCACAGACTGGGGACCATCTGTACTTTGTTTTGAAAAGCTTCAAAAGTAAATGATAGGGGGCTGGAGTGATAGCACAGCGGGTATGGCGTTTGCCTTGCATGTGGCTGACCCGGGTTCGAGTCCCAGTATTCCATATGGTCCGCCAAATACTGCCAGGAGTAATTCCTGAGTGCATGAGCCAGGAGTAACCCTTGTGCATCGCCGGGTGTGACCAAAAAAGAAAAAAAAAAGTAAATGATAAATGTCAATCCTCAAAAGTTCAGAGGCAATGGACTCTAAAATGACAACGAAGTTCAGAAGTGCGTGTTCCAGTCTGTGAGGGCAGGTAGTGTGTGCTCCTGAAACTGACGGCCAACGCACCCCAGGTTCCTCCCTAAACTTCACTCAGCAGGGTAAGTACAAAATGCCATGGGATCTTAGCAGAAGCAGAAGCTTATTGTGGGACACTCCCCCCCACCCCCCGGCTTTTTTTGCATGCCTTTGATACAGATTATCAAGACTACTTTTTGAACCATTTAAAAATTCTTTTTATGGTGGCACAATGTGGTCATGATTTTTTTTAAAAAAGGATCCCCAGAGTGTAATCAATATGGAAGAAATTAAAAAAGGTCAGAGTCTGAGAGTTCAATTCTACTGAGGCTTAACGAACCTGTCAGCAGCAATGTCAGAGAAACGGCTCAAAACACAGCTCAGCTCCCCAGCCTGCAAGGAGCTCGGGGGGCAATCAGGGCTTCCAAAAGGAATCAACCCATGGACTCTGGGCGGCTTTGCCATCTGTTTTCACTTCCCAGGGCCGTGTCTGAAGTCAGCGTAATAGAAAACATACTAAGAAAATGAGGGAGAGGAGAGGAAGGGAGGAGAGGGGAGGGGAGGAGAGGGGAGGGGAGGAGAAGAGAAAAGAGATGGGGACACAGAGAGAGAGACTGACCGAGAGAGACAGAGACAGAGAAACAGACACATGCATCACAGGGAGAGAGACTGAAGAACAAGGAAATTACTGGGCATACCCTGATCAAGACTTTGTCTTCCTCTCTCCCTCTCCCTTCTCTTCTCCTCCCACCCCTCTTTTACAGTGTTCCCCAGATACAGAGGCAGACACATGACTTCAAAATCAGGATCAGCTTAGGACATAGCTCTTGTGAATGTGTACAATAGATCTGAGTCATTTGCTCGTTCTGTAAACATAAAGAAATCACACTTTAAAAAACTTCCTCCTCCATGACATTCACAGCACTTGACAATATGCTCAACACGGAACACTGACTCTTTCCCGTATCCACACCCAAAGATGTCAGGAGGGACGGATCTTCTTTCCAGCTGGAAGGCCACACTGTCCAGGAGAGGTGAGCATGAAGAGGGAGTAAGAGCAGAGGCAGAACAGGGCTGATGGTGGCCGAACCACACAGAATGCGGCGAACCCAGGGCGGGCCAGGAGGGCATTTGACCACTGTCTTCTTGTGGAAACCCACTCGGGGGTCCCCTCCGCCTCACACCAGGTGTTACTGATCACGGAGAATGATCTGTTTCTGCCACCGGGGCCAGGACTGCATCTGCAGCACACACTGGAGAGGCAGAGATGAGCAGAGGTAGTCTGGGCCTTGGAACCAGCTGTAGATTAGTTGGGGCCCAAGTAGCAGAAACATCATAATCAGTGATCAGTAGCACTTTGTATGACTCGATACATAGTGTCCAACCTTCAAGGTGGTTTGAGTTTGGTACAATTCACTCCACGCTCTTGAGCAGAACAGGAGAGCGGAGCGAGACCCAGACAAGAGTTGTAAAAGGCACAGGCCTGGGGTAGGTGGGCCAAGTCGAGATCTATGTGCCATCTGGCTTCACCATAAATTGGGGAGCTATGGATGACACTTCCTGCAGGATATGACTGTTTCTTCTTGTCTTTATCCTTACACTACTGTGAAGATGAGATCAACTGCTTTGTCCTCATTAGAGGATACAAACATTATATATCTATATCTACCTCTCTCTATATATGTATGCATATATATGCATGCATATAAACATGATAAATCAAGGCAGTGACTAACACAAACAAATCAAGCTCATAACTGAAACGTCATGAGTGAGAAGACTTCTACAGGCAGTTGCTGTACAAGCAAAGCAGAATAATTGGCTGATCTTGTTTTTCATTTTAAAAATCTCACCCAGCGGATAGCCTATATATTCTTAGACTCCAGAAGATGACACTGATGTAAATAAATGAAAGAATAGGCAGGCAAAAAGGGATAAAACAAAGAAGAAAGGAAGGGGGGTAAGAGAGTTGAGAGTTGAAAACAAGACTCTCAGAATGTCTTTAAAAGTTCTAATGGAGATCTTCCCAGGGATCCAGACGGAGGAGGTACAGCTGGCACACCTTCTCCAGATGGAGCCCTGGCGACACTGAGAAGCAACTAACACGGCTCCGGGTTGCGGGACTGGAACACATCCGAGCCGCGGGGGGGGGGGGGGGGGCACTGGAGTGGGGAAGCGCCTGCCCGAACTCCAAATGGTCCCAGCCGCCGGAAGTCCCGCCCTCGACCCACCCTCGGCGCCATCTTCCCACCTTCAACAGAGAAGAGGCCAGGCAGTCTGGTGAGCAACGCGGCCGGAGAAATGCTCCGGACCCGAATCCGGGCCAACAACACCAGGGATCCAGACGGAGGAGGTACAGCTGGCACACCTTCTCCAGATGGAGCCCTGGCGACACTGAGAAGCAACAAACATGGCGACACTGAGAAGCAACTAACGCGGCCGCGCGACCTTTTCTAAAAACTGAAAACATACCATCTTTTAATGACAAACCAATTATCAAATGCTTCCTTAGTAGGGCTGTCTTCCTTGGGGGGAAACTCCAACAACAATAGTGAGTTTTGTTTTGCAATATGGAATGTAATCAAGGTAGAAAATGAAGTGAAATTCATCAGTTATACAGTTGGGGGGACTGTGGCGGGGGGTATACTGGGGATTTTGGTGGTGGAATATGGGCACTGGTGAAGGGATGGTGTTTGAATATTGTATAACTGAGACATAAACCTGAAAACTTTGTAACTTTCCACATGGTGATATATTAAAAATTAAAAAAAAATAAAAGTTCTAATGGAAACAAAAATATGTCAATTAACTATAAGAAAAAGTTATCACCTAAGGTAACGAATAGATGCACATGTAGCAAGGCTGCTGTTGGATTAAATCCATACTCTGGAGCCTTGAACGGCTTCCATCGAGATCACACGGGGGTAGTGGAAGGTCCTGAATAACTCCCCCCACCCCCCACACTGAAGGCCTCAGCTATTTAACAGTGCTCTGATTTCTGGTTATACTTACATTCCTTTGCAAAAATATTTCCCTGAGATGAAAAGAAAAAATGGTGAGGATTAAGACATTTGGGGAAGCTGCTCTCTCACTCTGAAGGTTCTACCATGAGCCCCATAAAGGAAAAGGTGGCAGGAAATTCAGGAGGACTGAAAGAAGTGGGCTAAAAATATAGGCCAGGGAGAACATCAAGGAGCAAGAGGAATTATGCAGAAGATTAACTAGCATACTGATTATCGGGGTCATAATTAGGAGCTATGGAGTGAAATTAAGGAAAAATAAATCTTCACTGTCAGAAACAGTCTGGTTGAGGCCACGGTAAGGGAGAGGAGTGTCTCAAATGCTTCGTGGAGGCTGAAGGCCAAGTGTGTGAACAATTGTGCTTCACAATGAGCTAGAATTTATTTAAAGGGAATTTTATTTTTGTTACCCAATGCAGACTAGGTTACTTGATGACACACAGAGGCATCTCGTATCTAATTTTATCATTCCATTCTGTTCTAAATTAAATAGTAAAAGAACTAGTGATAAAATAGAATATGACTATTTCATTCCCAAAATATGATTCTGCATTTAAGGAGAGCAAAAACAGCAAAGTGAGAACCAGGAAAAACAAATGAATACACTCAAATGTGCTTCAATCCACAATAGGTTTACAAGCAAACCCTAACTCAAAGGAGTTGTTAAAAATAGGAAGTTCCTTTCATTTTTCCAGGCCAGTTTGGTTAAGCTACAGATGCAATTAAACTTAGGCTCTTTTTTGGTGAACAATAGAGAACGTGAGCTATCAGTTTTTTTTTTTTGAGGGGAGTGGTTGAGGCTCGCCTAGCAGTGCTCAGGAGCCACTCCTGGCTATGTGTTGAGGAGTGACCTCATGGGTGCTTGTAGTACCTCATGCGGTTCCGGTGATTGAACTGAACTGGTGGCATGCAAGGCATGTGCCTTACCTCCTGCACATATCTGGCCTGAGCATTCACATTTTAACCTAGTTTCATAAAGGCAGTCTAGTGGCATTCTCCCAGCCAGTGACAAACTGAAAGCTACGTTCCTAAATTTCATGGTGTGCTCAGAGCCGACAGGTTGGGCTGCTTGTGACTTCCTAGGAGCAGGAATCCACTGTAGAGGAAATTCATTTACTCTTTCTTATTGTGGAGCCCAAGGCATGACCCTGGCTGAAACACAAACCACATGAGAGGAGTGAGAGGAGAGGAAGAGGGAAGGGAGAGAGGGAGAGAAAGAAGGGGGGGAGAGGAGGGGAGAGGGAGGAGGGGGGGAGAGGGAGAGGGAGGGGGTAAGGAGGAGGGAGGGTAGAGGGAGAGGGAGAGGGAGATTGAGAGCGCTCTCCTGGGGAGAATGACTGCAGAAGGAGGGTGGGACTGTGACATTGGGAGGAATCTTGAAGGAAAAGGAGGTGAGAGGAGCAAAAGCAAAATGTGAGCGTGAGCAGCGCATAAGCGATTTCTTGACATTACTTGGTATTTCTCCAGGCTTATTATTTAGGCGCCTCTGAAAATGTGAGTGTCGCAGGAGCTGCTTGCTTCCTTCCCAACCCTCCACCCGCCACCTGCTGAGGGATTTCATGCTTGGTAGGCACTGTGTACTGCAAGATCAGGTTCTCACTTTCTCAGAATGAAGGCTCACTTATTCTGGGACAGAAGGTGTTAGCCAAATACGGAGGGTTCAGTTCTAGGGTCCTCAGCAGTGGGTTCCAGAGGGGAAGCTGAGTGATTCCAAGCTGGCTGGGGTTCCGAATGCTCACAGGCAAGGGAGGCCAGGCACTCCTAGACAAGGCTGTGGGTTTGACCTGAGACTGCTGGGGGAGGGGAGCTGGGAGCACAGGACCCAAGCAAGGCATGACAGCAAGACTCCGAAGCAACGAACGACTTCTTCCTCGATGGAAGTCATCAGGGCACTGTGAAAAATGTCTCCCCTGCACATGGGCGTTGCAGACACTAACATGCTGGACCGGATTCCTCCGAAGCAGCGAGTGACATGCCGCACTCTCCCTCGCGCATCTGTTCTCTTGGCCCTTCAAGCCAACTGTGAGTTCTGGGCTAGAAACCAGAGGGCCATAGTCAGGGAAACCTTTACAAATCTCTGGTCAGGTTTCAGATCCTAAGGTTCCTGAGACAACACCACGGCTGGCTTCAGTCTCTATCAAAAAGTCTTTCCTCTAAACACTCAGCTTTACCATACAAGTGATATTCATTTTCCTGTAGTAAATGCCATGTAAAATGTTATTATGGACAACAGACACTGTATTTGGAAAGGAGAGGCGGCCTGCAGGCACAGTCCAAAGCAGAGTTACCGATCCTCAGGATTTTATGATGTTGGCTTTTGCCTTGTACAATATTCACTATGTAAACGGCTACATTGATTTTTTTTTTTCTCTTCACCTCTGTATAGCTTCTGAGGTCCTGATGAAATATTTGCTGCCACTGCTAATGAAATTCTGAAAAGGACTATTGGTTTTTTACTTCACTTGGGAATTTTGATGCAATAGATGTTTGCCCATTGCTGTCAGAAAAACATGATGCTTTAGTCCTAAGTGTAAGAGCAACCCGGTTTTTTGAAAGAAAAATAAGAAGGAAATTCAAGCCAAAGGTGACTTCTGGAAATCTGGAAGAAAAAAAACAAACTTGTGTTCTGTTGATCTGAGGGGTATTTTTCAAGAACTTTTGTGTAAAAGGCAGGTTTAAAAAAATTAATTTTTAACCAACACGAATAGAAAAACACAAAATCAACTATTCAATAGGGTAGAAAAAGCCTTTAAATCAACTAATGACCAACGATAAGAAACAGTGTTTTGGGAGACACTACACTGGGATGATTAAGTCCATGCCTGTCAGCTCCACGACTTGGAACATTGTGCATTTATGCAGGGTACTGGCCTGGTTCTTCCTCCAACCTGAAAGCTAAAGGGATGAGAATACGGAGAAGGGAAGACTTTAAGGTCTCAGAGAATAGTCTCTGAGCATCCATTTTAGTTTCAAATCCCCTCTCCTTACAATCATCCTCAAAATGTCACCCAGAAAGTAATCAGACCACAGTAAAAACAGTGTTTTCATGACTCTTCAGGCAGCTAACACAAATGACTCCTCATACTGATCTCAAAGTAAACTTGTCTTCAAGAGTCAACCTATTTGCAAACTGAACTTGCACAACATCCCAGTTTATGTTACAGAAATAAGTGGCCATTAATAATCCAGCAAATAAAATTTGGATCTCAAGTGATGAAAACATGTTTCACTCTGACCAATATTAAGGATAAATTGAGCAATGGAGAGGGTTACCCAAGTAGAGCAGGTAGGTGTAATGTGGTTATTACCAACATTTTGAAAATTATATTCAGGAAACCTTATAATCACAGCATTATTTTACAAGAGTCAATGAACTACAAAGAAGAATTGTGTTCAGACCTGTCATATACTTAGAGGGGGAGTAGGGTTCCAAGCAACAATAACAGAAATTAAACCAGTGGCAAGAATATGTTTTCCCACCGAGATGAAACAGGTTTCTTATTGCCTTACAAAACATTACCTATTCTCTTTTTCATACTTCAAGATTATGAAAGCTTAATATTTTGGACATCAGTAGAGTTCATTACCATTTTCCCAAATTGTAATTATTTTTTTTTCAAAGACTTTTTACCCTTACACTATTTAGGTGCAATGTATTCAAGCCCATAATCTTACAAACATGAAGTCACCCATCCGTCATTGCAAAGGGCAAGATCAGACCTGGGGATACTGCTGAGCACGGAAGCCCAGGCTGCTGTCGGAGCTGGGGAAGAGGTGTGGATGCCCATCTTTACTGCTAACAGGAGCATCTGTTGAAAAGTGTGGAGGCAGGGATGTTCTTGCCACTATCCCTCCAAGGTGCACTGATCTGCAAGCTCATCCTGTTGGTACAGAGACTAACAGGTGGCTAGCAAATTTTCAAATAAGAAACTTACAATCCCTCAAAGAGCAAACTGAACACAGATAATGGGGAATCTCAGTTCTCAATCAGTAAATGCCTCTCACGCCAAGGAGACCAGGAGAACCATGGGAATCACCGTGCAGCGGCTTCCTCCATGTTCATCGTACAGCAACTCAGCTCAACAAGACCACAGCCTCTTTTGGCGCGTCCCTGAATCCAGTGAGAGTCTGCGACTCTGCCCATCACCACCTCTCCTCTTTCCTCCCATCCAACTTCTCACTGACACAGAGTGTAAGAAGGGGGTCCAAGACAGATCTTGGGGAGTCTGGCAGTCTGATCTCAGGCAAGTCTCTGCCTCCCGGAGTCTTAATTTTTTAATCTGTAAGATGGGACAACACTCAACTGCCTGGGTTGTTATTAAAGGATGAGTATTTAACTGAGTACTTAATTTAATTAATTGATTATTTAATATATTCAGTATATAATAAAACCATTAATAGGTCTTCCCCTTCCCAGGCATATCAGAATATTGGGTGTGTTTGCTTTTTTGGCCTTCTGATTCAACTCTGATTCATATTTATTATCCTAATGATCCATTTCTACTGGCACATCTACAGGGTGCTGAGGACTCCAACTTTTCCACTTTTCTCTGTACAAGGCGGCAGGTATTGGCCATGGCTTGTCCTCATCAGTCCTTTTCTCCTAGCCGTGTTTATTCACTTTCTTGCTATAGTGTTTTAGTGCCGTATTATCTGCACACTGGGCCATAAATGACATTTTCTAAAGATCTGTCACCCGTCCTATGGTACTATCTGTTTAGATGACACATCAACCTACCTACTCACTTTGAACTTTCCCCTTTGGTCGAGAGATACCTACTTCTCCATCTTATATGCCTTAAGCAGCAGAAACTCTCACTATATATGACATGTTGCTGAGCTTCCTTCTGTGAACCATCCACTTTTCCTTCTCACTGGCTCCCGCATCATGTTAATGACATCCCAGAGAATGATCCTTGCCACTTCCCACTTATTTTTCCTGGAGTGGGATTCAGGCTACTGGAAGAGCTTGTGGTGGTTATATATCCCTCTGTGCTGTGCCCCCCTTCCCCCACCTCCATGTGGCTCTTTTCTTAGTTCGTGGACAAAAGAGGAAATTTGTAGTTACCTCCTGGCTGGGTATCTCCAAGTCTCCTTCCAGTATTTCTCAGAAAGCCCCCCTGAAAGGACCCTAAGTGCTGTCCTGCTCAGTACCTTGGACTTTTGGAATTAGTCACCCAACCTTCCCCAGTGTGTTTTTTAACCAGTGCAGCAGCGCTTCTCTGAAGACAAACATATTTGAGGTAAAACACTAGACACGGAGCTTAGCACACTGTAACTCTTAAGAAACGGGGGGGGGGGGGGGCAGAGTTTTAACTCTAGAGATGCTTCCCATCTTCTGATTCCTGCATCATGCCCCCCCTGCACCCCCACCAATTGGCCATCCGTTAGAGTTCTTTTCTAGATGATGACCTTGAGTGTTTGGTCTTTCTTGGGGTTTAATCATCTTTCCTCTGCAGTTCAAAACATGCCCAAGCGGGCACAGATAAAACAGTAGATTTGGCTCTTGCCTTGCAATGAAGCCAACCGTGGTTTGATTCCTGGGGTCGCATATGGTCCCCTAGGCACTGGAAGGAGTTACTCCTGAGCACAAAGCCAGACACAGCCCTGGAGCACTGCCGGCTGTGCTCAGATCCTGTCCCAAAATACCACCCCCTCAAGACACGCCCAACGACCTCTTCTGCACTTTTAAAATGTTTAGAGATATTTGGTAACTGTTGTATTCTCAAACACACTCTGCCCACTAAATCTATGCCATGATCTCAACGTCTAGTTTTTATTATAATATTTTGAGGGAAGGTAGCACCAACAGTGCTCAGGGGCCCTGAGGCTGGACTACTGGGGCTTCACGTGATGGAGCTGGGTGGAAGGGGCACGCTGTCCCGGGGAGCAAACTCATTCATGCAACGCGTGTGTTCTATCACCACGTCATATCCCTAGCCCCAGATCCCAAGACTTAAAGGCCTCGTTTCAAGATAAAACGCCAACTCCCAACGAGAGCCTTTGCTGATGAAGTGTTAACAGACACTCGGACCTTCTCACTCTTGAGAAAAATAATTCCATGTCAGCACCGGAAGATGGACACAGGTTGGACCAGGCAACTTGCTCCCAAGGTGCTATGAGATCGTGGTGAAGAAGCATGTCACTTCTCCACCCCAGGGAGGCCGACTGAGTCCATGGCTGTGCCCCTTCCGGGCTGGGAGAGCAGTTTGCTCTGCATCTAACAAGCTTGGGTCCCCTCAGTTTTTCTGTCGCTCAGTGTGGTTCTATGTTGCTCCGCTGAACAAGTGTTGCTGTGCTCCGTGTTGTTCTCTGGCTGTGGGAACAACCATTTAGGGCCTTCAATCTCCGTCCATTCTCAAGGGCAGAGACCATTGTGCGGGTAAGTCAGAGCCCACAGCCTGGAGCTCTGTGCTACAGAAAGTGCTTAGTACATGCATTTAGATGACAATCATCAAAGCATCTGCAGGGAGCAGACAGCTGCCACTAGATGACTCAGACCTCTGCAAAATGGCTTAATTTAGCACCTTTTCCATTGTCTCAAGAACAGACTCTGCTCAAAGCACAAAATGAACTAGACACCTTTTTTTTGTTTGTTTGTTCAGGGGCCACTCCTAGCTCTGCACTCAGGAATCAGTCCTGGTGATGCTGAGGACTGAACCCTGGTCAGCTGCGTGCAAGGCAAGTGTCCTACCAAGCCCAGGAACCAGATACCCTTTCAAATTAATTTAACTTCACAATGGCCCTTTAGGGGCAGGAACTTTTAAAATACCAGAATATAGATGAGAGGTTGCAGGCCCCTCCTCTGATTCTCCAAAGTCATAGTGGACCCAGAGGCTATGGAAATAGAGTGTGTGTGTTGGCGGTGGAAAGGAGGACAAACAAGCAAACTCTAAACTGGGAGGAAGGGGAGGAAGCTGGGAGGAAGGTCGAAGAGTGAGATCTATTTTCTAGGCCTATTTTATGGAGCTGGAAAATGACCTTGAGCATGAGTAACATGCCTGGCAGGGGTTTGAGATCCCCAGGAAAACAATATAAGCAAAAGAGCTACATACCCAGACCCAGTTCTACTCTTAGAGGTGATATACATTCTGTGGGGCCTGGGGTCTGAGGCCTTTACTCCTTTGTCAGAGCCCCTGCTAGGGAACAAATGCTGCCAGCAGCAGTGAATGCCTGTGACACCGGATTCACTGTTTGGCATTTCAATCTGACTGACTGCTTGGTCACTTCCAAGTTCCTGAGTCCATTAAATCATCTTATCCTTCGCTCTCCCTTGTGGAAAACCTAAACTGGACTATTTCCAAGCACATTGCACGGTAGCTTACCAAATGCATGAGAACCTGAAGAATTTTGAAATCAAAGGTTGGTTCATGAGACTCACAAGGTCAAGTGAAGAGGTAATCTTGTTTTGACAGAAATCCAAGCTAAAGTGCAGGGACTCCTCCCTGAGCAAGCTTCTTATAACCAAAACCGAGCACTGAAGAGAATAGGGAAAAACCAACAAGCCTGTGATTGCAATATCTCAAGCTGCTTCTTCTACTTTTTTTTTTTTTAAATAAATCAACCAAAAAACAACAAAACCAAACCAAGCAAAAGAAAAAACCAAAACAAAACAAATGAACAAAAATCCCCCCCAAAAACCCGTAGGGCAGAGATAGTAGTGAGGCAGCAATGGTCCCTGAACGCTGCCAGAAGTGCCCCCAGCATACAGAGCCAGGAATAAGCCCTGAGCACTGTTGGGTGTGGCCTGAATTCTGCCTCTTCATCCTTCATCTGCACCCCCCTCCAAAAAAGAAAAAAGAAAACCTGTAATATCTCTAGATTTGTTTGCCTAACGCTCAATGAGTCAACGAAAGTCTTACTAGCAAGGAGTAACTAAGCCTGTGGTTGCTTTGCAGTGTGAGTGCTCGAATCTTCTCAGGGCTGACTATGTGTTAGGTCCCCTGCTAAGCATTTTACACACGCTGCTCTGCAGGACTGACAGGGCTCTGATGCAGACGCTATTGTTCACTTTTCATTAAAACCCGAAGCTTAAAGAACTAGTTCAAGTATGCCTGAGCCTATAGCATGCAGTTATCTTTCCATCATGAGTCTCCTATGCACCTCTGGTCCAACTTTTTAGAACAGCTAACACCGAATAGGAACTGTGCCAGACAGCTAACACTGCCAACTTTCTAAAAATTGATGAACTGGAGATATACATAGGCCCAACACAGAATCCTCAGCTTTGCATTTTCTTCAGGAAATTTGGCAAAATAGCAGGAGGAAAATGTAGCACTGTAGCACTGTTGTCCTGCTGTTCATCGATTTGCTCGAGCAGGCACCAGTAACGTTTCCATTGTGAGACTTGTTACTGTTTTTGGCATACGGAATATGCCACTAGTAGCTTGCCAGGCTCTGCTGTGGGGGCGGGATACTCTTGGTAGCTTGCCAGGCTGTCCGAGAGAGATGGAGGAATGGAACCCAGGTCAACCTCAAGGCAAACAAACGCCCTACCTGCTGTGCTATTGCTCCAGTCCAGGAAAAATGTATCAGAAAATTTGAATCCAATTTCTGTTCTTGAATTTTGTTTGCTTGTTGGTGCCTTTGAAGACTGGGTTTCCTACCTAGCTGTGGGCTCCCTCTATGCAGAATGAGGAAGATAAAGCTACTTACACAACAGGAATATTGTGAGAATTTAATAGATTAATAGATTAGAATTTAACAGATTAAGCCCAGATTTGACTTTATTTGAGAAAGGGGCCAAATAAATAGAAAACTACTCTTTGTTCTTAGAAAGGCCATAGATGAAGGAAGTTTCTGGAAGCCAGGCTTTCTTCACTGTTTTCTAAACATTCCAAATCTTACCCCTACAAAAAAACCATGGGACCAAAAGAAGCAGACTGCCATGTAGATAACTGACTGTACCATTGACTGGGGTTTAAAAAAAGAGTGGGATAATCTTAAATACCTGGCAAGGAAAGGTATTTGGGTTTAACACAGTAGGGCCCCTTATTTCAAGATGGGCTTATTATTGAAGGTGGTCAAACGGTGTTAGAGAGTATTCACAGGTATGTGTATGAGAAGAACGAGTTTTCTGTTATGAATGAAAGGGGAAAATGCAGTTTTTGCAGTTCAGGAAGCAGAAAATATCTAGTTTTCCTCTCTTGGATGCTGAGTTCTCCTCCCCTCTCTGGGGTTACTCTTCCCCATTGCCCAGCACTTGACATTTACACAGTGTTTTACAATCTTTTTATTATCTAATGTTCACAAGAACCCGGCGAGGGAGGGCCCTGGGTGCTGATAACCATTTTACTGGCGAGGAAGCAGATATAAAAGTGGAGCAACTTGCTCAGAATTATAAGAAACCTTTCTTCCTTACCATCATTTCTACCACTTGGGTCTGCGTGTATAAGGTCAAACACGAGGACTCAAAGGGTGCAAAGGGAACAGGTTCAGGTTTTTTTTTTTTTTTTTTGAGGACTCATTAAATCTGAAAGGAGTTGAGGGCCATCTAGTCTGAACTCTGCATTTTACATTAGGAATGGTGTGATGGTGTGTGTGATGGTGTGTGTGTGTGTGTGTGTGTGTGTGTGTGTGTGTGTATAGGTGGGTGTTGGGAGGGGTGCTCAAATCACATGCTCCTTAGATATGCTCAACCAAATCTGAGATCTGCAGGCTTCCCACATCAATTGCTTTCTTGGTGAAACAGAAATGGCAAGCTTAGACCTAAATTCAGATTTTTCATTCAATATGCTTAAGAAGCAAATGTCATCAGATGTGAGGTTAAATTTAGAGTCCTCCAGGTGCCAGATTAGCATTTGGTTCATTCACCTTCAGATTTGCCTTTCTGAGGCTGACCTTCTTGAGCTTTAAGATCATCGGGGGATGGGGAGAGAGATGAGAGCAAGAGCGAGAGAGTGAGAGAGAGAGCGCAAGAGAGAGAGCCAGCGAGAGAGAGCAAGCTCATGTTTTGCAGTCAAGGAGCCCAGATTCAATCCCCTGTACCACCTGAGTCCCCCAAGCACCACCACGAATGACTCCTAAGCATTGAGCCAGGAGTCTTACATAAGCACCACCAGGTGTGGCCCCTCTCCCTCCCCCCAGAATGATTATCTAAAGGACAGTGGAATGGATTTCCATACACCTTTATGGAAGAGCCTAAAGCAAGCTGTTTTCTGCTAGCAAGAAACTATCAGCTTCTTTCCCTCTCTCTTGAAGGCTGCATGTCCTGGATGTTGACCATGCACTCGTCAACAGTGCTCTTGCTCTGCTGGCTTAAATCTTGCTGGACCAAAGGTCAACCGATCTAGCAGTGACGGCGCTTTTGAAGGGACCCAGCCAAGAAGTGGCAGCAACCATTTGGGCCCTCACCTCACTCCTGCTACCCCCACTATTCCACTCAGTACCAGAGCTGTGCCATGTGAACACTCGGCCTGAATGAACCCAATTCACACAGTGCCTCAGCACTCTAGCACTCTAGCACTCAGCACTCAGCACTCTAGGAGGCAGGTTATAAACAAACATTGGCTCTACATTACAGATAACCGAGGCACAGAGAGGTCATTTTGCCCGACGCCACACAGCTCAATAAGCCTGTTCCCAGAGGTCTCACTCCCTACCATTCTTGATGACGGTGGTGTGTGTCGGGGAGGGGTGTCACATTCAAGACAGGCCTGAGACCCTCACGGTTTGTCCAGGGCTCAAGTGAGACAGGTGTGTTGTGAGAGATTCCGGTTATCTGGCAGCGAGTGGGGTAGTCTCCTAATCAAAGGCAGACCTGGATTCCAAGCAGATGTCAACATAAACACCTAACCTGAAATGTCAACAAAGCCCCACATGTGTTCAAAGGGAAATGTTCTAGTCCAAAGAAAGGAAGCAGGATATCAAAAACACAATGGCAATTCAAAGGTTTTTTTTGTGGCAGCTTTGAAGGAAGAGCCAAGTGGCCCCGTCAGCAGTGCTCACAGCTGAGGGCTCCCGCGGTGCCAGCTGCTGCTGGGACCTGTGGGACAGCCGCAGGGTTGCCTCGGGCGTTTCAAACAGTCCCCACCAACTCAGTCTCTGCAAGTGCTGGGGAAGAAAGGGTGGTCGCGCTGGGGCGGGCCTCAGTGGACGCAGACTAGGTTTCCCCCGGGTAGCCGCAGAGAAAGGAGGTTCTCTTTGATGGTGCTGCACCCTGAGATCACAAGTGGGTTACCTCGGGCTGCATCTCCGAGACCCTGAGCTGGGGTGGGGGGGGTCGGGGGCTCTGACTCGGACCTGCTTGCTGCACCCACTAGACATTTCCTCATCGCTGAGTGGGTGGGGCCTGATGACCAGGGATATTACTTCCAGCTCGAACATTTACGAGTAGTACTCCCGGGCCACTAAAAAAAGAAAACCACCAGCAAGTGGAAAGCCAGCTGACTGTAATTAATGGAAAGGCTGATACTGTTTCTGATGTAATACCGATGATGGATAGCCCAGCCTTGATTCATGCCAGAAACCAAAGAGGAAGGTTGCGATTTTGTGCCCCGGCCTCTGAATCATACGGGGGACCCTCGAGACCGCACTGTGAGCCAATCTGAGCTGGGCACTCACGTGAGGACTACTCAGCACCTACCTCCGTCCGGCCCGGCAGCGAATCAAGTTCTCCAAGCAGCCTGGCTTCACATTCAGATTTTTCTCCAAGGAAAACCTGCACTGCAAGTCTCCTGGCGCCTGGCACAGCACCCATCCGGCTCCCTAGTGAAGTGCTCCATCACTTATACTTCCGAGCACTCCATGTGCACTGATGGACACTTAATTCTCTTTTCCAGGAATGGAAACTGAACATGAAATGGGGATTAGGGATTCTACTTAACCTCAACTGTTACGGAACCTGTATGAAAGGGCCAGTGAGGCATGTTTGCCTCATAAGAGTGACTATTGTCTCCCCCCACCCCGAAAGCCGACCTGTGCTATTTCCTCAAAAGTCAGTCGCCCTAAAACAAACAGCTTAAAAGAAATGCATTTCCTTGTGCTGAAAAGCCACGCCCATAATGATGACAGTTCTGAAATATGGTTCTCTTATTGAGGATCAGCTCCCTAATACGGATTAATCTCCAAAGATTCAGAGGGAGTTCCCGGACGACTTACTCATTAATCCATTCATACCCACTTAAAGATACTGAGAATCTTTGTAGACCCATTCACGATAATTCCTATAACTGGTTACCTAATACATTCTGCCTTTAAATCCTGCAACAATTATAGAGATATATTTTGTGGCTACTTGTATCATCGTGGAGAGATGAGATTCTTCAAGTCAAACATTCATGCCCACACCAGCTAACTCTCACCAACTTTATCTTACACTGTGTGCCCAATTTTTATATGGAGAATACGTCTTCCTTCTTGCAATACAGCTTGAACTCTCTCATGCTGTTAAAAGGGTTGTTTGTTTTGGGGCTACACCCAGTGACGAGGTACCCCTGGCTCTGTGCTCAGGAATTACTACATGATGATGATTAGGTGACCATATGGTGTGGTGTGCTAGAGATCTAGCCAGGGTCGGCCACATGCAAGGTAAATACCCTACCCACCGCACTATCACTCCAGCCCTAAAAGGGTTATTTTTAGCCCCACTTGAAAGGCTGTTCGAAAAAATAATACTTGCTAACTTCCACCTGATCAGGAGGTGAGGCATTAAATATCTGAGCAATTTGAGACAAACCTATAAGACAGTTTCTTTGTTGTGGGAGTTCTGGGTACACACCTGGTGGTGGCTCGGGAGTGACCCCTGCCAACAATCGAGGCTGTATGTGGTAGAAAGGACTTCAATCCAGGGCAGAGGGATGCTAGGTGGATGCCTTAGCCCCTGGACTATCTGTCTGGCATGAAAAAGCCAATTTCTTAGCCTAGAATAATCTTTAGGCTGGTAATTATATTTAATGAGCAATTACTTTTCAATGGATAAGTTTAGCTTTTCTTTTTCCTTCTCTCTCTCTCTCTCTCTCACACACACACACACATACACTCTCTCTTAAAATTGAAGTCTTCCTTTTCAATGTATAATGTAACTATGCAGGTTATTTATTAAAAAAATTCAACAGAGGCTGGAGTGACTTGTTTTACATCTTACAAACCTGCGTTAGATCCCTGGGCACAGAGCCAGGAGTGACTACTGAGCATCAGTGGGTGTGCCTCCCCCACAATAAACAAAAAGACATGTAAAAGCCTCTCTTTTTTATCCACAAATCTATAATCCCAACTCTCAGAAATAACTAGTTAGGTTTTTGTGTAGGCTTCAAGAAATGACCCAACAGCAGGTACAACACAATACATCTGAATACACCTAAATTTGTGAATTGGACACGCTTGGATTATACCGTTTCAGTTGAAACATATTTTCTTATAAAAAGATGATGTGAATTTAAGGTATAGGTAAAAGCAGCATACTGTAAATGTATTTTCTTATGATTTTCTCTGGTTTACTGTAAGACTATAATATAGAATACATACAAAATATGTGTTAACTGGCTGTAACATCAGTAAGGCTTCCAGTCAACTTCGACTATTAGTAAATTCTGGGGGCAGTCAAAATTTGTAAATAAAGAGTGGGTCAGCACCCCAACCCTAGTGCTATTCAAAGATCAAGGGTAATACACGTACACAATGTATTTTGTACATATATAACATATGCAAGATACATACATGCACACAATGCATTTGCATACATTTATGTATATAAACTCATAAAACACGTGTACACATATATTTGTATATGTTTACTTAGAAAACTATGTATACATGGTATATGTGTACAAACTGGTCTTTATATATAATAAATATAAGCAGATGTATAAAATATATACACAATAACTTTTTTTTATTCAAAGTGGGATATTTTAGGGATTGGAGAAATAGTACAGGGCTGTGAAGACACTTGTCTTGCATCCCAGTGAACCCCCCACCCCAAATCCGTGGCACCATTGATGGTCAGCTGAGCACTGCCAGGGGTCACTCCCGAGCAGTGAATAGCCCTTGAGCATTGCAAGTGTGGCCCAATACCTCTCCCAGAAAGGTAATATGTGTGTGTGTGTGTGTATTGCGAAGAATCAAAGCTGGGCCTCACACAGATTGGGACAATTTAATATATATTGCACCTATACTTTACATCTAATATTATAATCTCAGGAACATTTCTTATTTGTACAGAGGTTGACTTCATTTTTATTTACTTTTTGTTCTTTGTCAGGGGTGGGGGGATGGGGTCACACCTGGCAGTGCTTGGGGGCCATATGCACTACGAGGATTGAACCCAGTGTTCCTACATGCAAAACATGTGCTCCAGTCCTTTGCACCATCTCCCCAACCTTTTTTTGTTAGCTTGTTTTAACTCCATTTTCTTTCTTTCTTTTTTTTTTTTTTTGTGGCACTGGAGGTCAAAGCCTGGGCCTCACACATTCGAGGAAAGAACTCTACTGTCAAGCTACAGCCCTGGTCCTTCCCTTGACTTCGCTTTAAAAAACAGCCACTTACATTGTTTTATAACTCTCCAATTCACTTCATGCGTTCCTTAATAGCTAACACTTAAGGAGCTACCTGATCCCTCTGTCACTGAGCTGTAAGTGACATATAAGCTAACATTTCAGGTCTAAAATCTGCTAAGTTTGACATGTAGTGTACCCATCACTACAATAAAGGGAATGAACATATTACTCCTGCTCCAAGTTTCCTGTGCTCTAAGCTCTCTCGTCTACGCCTTCTTGCTCCCCCTCCCACACCCAGGCATCAAATGATGTTTCTTACCACTATAGGTCAATTTACATAGAAAAAAAATTTATACAAATGGAATCTCTAATAAACTCACTTATCTAGTTCTTGGCTACATACCAACTACTTGATCCTAGTTAAAAAAAAATTTTTTTGAGGGGGAGCAATGGATATAACATTGAATATTTATCATTAATCAACTGAGGGGCATTTGGATTATTTCTAGTTCTGAATGATCATGAATGAACTTGTATTTGCGCAACAGAAATCTTTGTATGGGCATACACTTCCCGTGTAATCTCTGAGATTTCTGTGTAATCCTTGGGTTAAAATTGCTGGCTGACACGGTAAGCACATATTTAACTTTTAGACAATGGAATTTTTTTTCAAACTTATATCATTTTACATTCCCATTAACAGTGTTAAGAGTCAGATACTCTGTATTTTTGCTAACACTTGATATGGCTATTTTTAAAAAATATACTTTAATTATTTATTTTTGCCACACCTGGAGCTGCTCAGCATTTACTCCATTCTCTGCACTCAGGTATTACTCCTGGCAGTGTTTGGGGGACCATATGGGATGCCAGGGATCAAACATGAGTTGGCCCCATGCAAGGCAAATGGCCTACCCACTGTACTATCATTCCCATCACATTTTAAAAACCTTGGTTAAACTAATAGGAGTGAAGTAGTATCTCATCATGGTTTTAATCTTAAATGCATTTCTCTAATGATTTTAAATGTTTTAGCATCTTAAGATGTATCAGTTATTTGTACTGTTTTCTTTTACATATCTGTTTAATAGTTTAGCCATTTTCAATGTCATCTTTTAATCCCTTTACTACTTTTACTGGATTATTTTCAATATTCAGTTTTGAAAGGTTTTTTCTTACATTCTGGATGTAAAATATTTATTAGATTTGCACAAATAATATCTCCCAGTATGTCACTTGTCTTCTCAATCTGATAAAAATATTTCAAAGATCAGAAATTTCTAATTCTGGTAAAGACTAATGTAAAATGTTTAATCAGTGGTTGCTTTGTTGTATCTAAGAAACTGTTGCTTGAACCAAGATCAAATTTTCTCTGTTTTCTTCCAGAATTTCTATGGTTTCATATTTGTATTCATGATTTTGGGATTTATATATGGATCAAAATTTATTTAAAACATGTATGAAAGGGGAACAAGAAAACCCCTTATGAATATCCAATTTCTCTAGGGTCAATCTATTGAAAAAGCCTATCTTTTCTCTACTGCTTTTCTCTATCTTCTTTTTCAAAGTTATTCCAGCTGCTTTAGGTGTTTTGTATTTCCATATGTATTTCAGAATAACTCTGTCAACACACACACACACACACACACACACACACAGAGTTTTGTTTTGTGCAGCCTGAATCAATAGTTTTTGGCAAGAAACTTTCAATTAGATTGTTGCTAATACATAGAAATAGAATTTATTTTTGTTTATTGGTCTTTTTTCAATAAGAGCTGCTGAGCTCACTTAATAGTTTTAATAACTCTTGTAAAATCAACTGGACTTTCTGCAATTTTATAAGACTTTCCTTTCTGGATATTTCTTCTTACCTGTGTTGCACTTATTAACACCTCAGTATAGGACTAAATGTGGTGAGAGTACTCCCCTCCCTTTTTTCCTCTCCCTCCCTCTCTCCCTCCCTCCCTCCCACTGTGCTCAGTCTGCACTCCTGGGTCACTCCAATGGTGCTCTGGGGACCATATGAAGTGTGCGGGACTGAATCATCCACATGAAAGGCACGCAGCCTACCCACCCCACTATACTATCTTCCCGTCCCCTCTAGCTTGTTTTCTTAGAGACAAACTTCCAGTTTTCTGCCTGACCAGTTGTCAGTTACCATGTTTTCCATAGACAAACATCATTAGGTTTATAAATGTTTAATCTAATTTTATTTTGCTGACTTAAAAAAATAATCAGTATTGGATTTTTATTGAATCCTTTCTTTGTATCACTGAGATGATCAAATGACCTTTATTTGATCAGTTTGTAAATGCTAAACCAACTCTGAATTCCTGAAGTTCCACTTTCTTTGTAATGCAATATACCAATTTTTAACATACATTTGAATTCCACTTGCTGAACAATTGATTAGAACTTTTGCATCTATGTTCATGGAGAACATTGGTTTGTAGTTTGTTTTTTCTTGTAATGTCTCTATCTAGTTTTACCAGCAGGGTAACACTGAGCTCATAAAATGTTCTGGGAGAGTTTGTATAGAAATGGTATTATTTCTTCCTTAAATATTTGTAGAATTCATCATAAAGTCATTTGTACCTGACGATTCCTTTGAGGAAATGCTTTAAAACTATAACCCAATCTTAGTATCTATCGCATAAAGGTTACTTATTTCTTCTAAAAAATATATTTTTTTCCTGGGGCTGGAGAGAAAGCACAGCAGGCAGGATGCTTGCCTTGCATGCAGCAAACTTGGGTTTGATCCCTCATACCCACATGGTCCCCGAGACCCCAACCAGGAGTAATCCCTGAGCAAAGCCAGGAGTAAGCCCTGAGTAGAGTGAGGTTGGCCCAAACACAAAAATAAACTATCTATCTGTCTGTCTATCTATCTATCTATCTATCTATCTATCTATCTATCTATCTATCTATCTATCTATCTATCTATCTACAGTCATAATTGTGGGGCCACCCTGGCAGTGCTTGAAGGTGATACAATACTGAGGAATGAAGCGAGGGCCTTGCTGTCAGGGCAGATGTGCTATTACTTAAGCTATTTTATCATTGATCCATAGATATTTCTTAAGTGAGCTTCGATTTAAAGGGATTTACTCATTTCATCTACTTGCTGGCACAGAGATGCTCATAATGTTAAGCCTTTTCACATGTGTGGTATCTGTCTGACAGAAGTTCTCTCATTCTAGATCCTGTATTACTGTGATTGCTCTGCTTTCCCTCAGTCTAGCAAGAGGTTTATACATTGTATTAATATTATCATTTGGCTGGCCTTTGCCTTTTCTAGAATAATCACCTGCTTACTCTGGATTTCATTTACTTTCAGTTTTCAGTCTAGATGATGGGGTGAATAATTTTAAGCCTTCCTACTTTTCTATTATAAGCAGGTGTTTAATGCTCTAAGCTTATTACTATTGATTTTGCTGTGCTCCTTAATTTTGTTATGATGTGTTTTTGCTTAGTTGAAGATGCTTTTGTGGTTTTCCCCTTTTTCTTTGACCATAGGTTGTTTGACCTGCAAATGCTCAGGGCTTACTCCTGGCTCTGTGCTCAGGGATCACTCCTGGTGGTGATCAAGGGACCATATGTGGTGCTGGGGGGCTCAAACTGGGGTTGATGATGGCCAAAGCAGGAGCCTTCTACTGCTCTTGTATCTCTCCGGAGCCTAGCATCTCATTTAATTATGGCATCACCCAAAGCCAGCACACTGCTCAGGCACAACGTATGGTGAACAGCATGAATGAAAGCCAGAAGGTCCCTATACAGCACTTACTATTGATAAACAAAGTCACAACGAGACTACAGCTCCTCCATGAGAACTGTGAAAAAGGTGACAGACAACGATCCCCTGAGCTTGGTCATTTCCTCTGGGGAGGGGGGAGAGATGGGGTTCAAGTATCTAAAGATACAAAACTTTTTTGACAGGAAACTGCAAATATGAAAAAGTACATTACTGATTAATGAGCCCTGTATAGGCTCTTTTAAAAAAATTTTTGGTAGTGGAGGAGAAATGGATCATACCTAGCAGCGCCCAGAGGCATCCTGGTTCTATACTCGAAAGTTACCTCTGGTGGTGCTCAGGGAACCTTATTCAGTGCTAAGACTGAAGGGGACAGCTGCGAGCTGTCTGGCTCTGGACAGGCTTTTAATGTCAGGGAATTGGTGTGTTGTTCCCATGTTCTCTTGGGCATTAAAAGATTTTGCTTCTAGTTGCTAACTTATTTTGAACAGAGCGTATCCTACATCTATCTATTCAACTCAAATCTCTGCATGCTTGTTACCCTGTTTGGTCATCACAAGCCAAAACTTTTCACATTCCATTACTGTAACTATTCTGGAAATGCTCATTGCACAGTACTGCTGTCCATGAGGTCTCAGCAGACTGGAAGGCAGGAAGTCATCACTGTTTCTTGTCAATCTTTGACGGTCACTGGTAGACTGGTTCTAGATTTGGCCTCCTTCGATTTTTCATTGTGTCCCACAAAGTCAACTTCTACCTGCTGAGGAAAAGAAACCTTCCCTTCTTTGCTGTTTGATTAACAACATCACAGTTGGTCCGTGAAGGCAGCTGGGGCTTTAAAAAGAATTGGGTTGATGGGGAAGAGGGACAGGATGACTGAAGGGAAGATTTATATTAGTCTCCTCAGCTTATGTGGAAGCTGATAAGAGAGGTGTAGCTGGCAAGCTGAGAGGCCCTGTGTCTCTGTCACTAAAAGTACGGCCGATCTGTCATCAAATACAAATCTGGAGCTTGCAGCTAGTTCAGACTTGGCATACAGGCCCTTACTGTTTCTTTAGCGTGTTTTCCACATGCCATTTTTAGAACTGGGATAACTCTGAAAAGCCAGTAGCAAGAAGCACTCAAAAAAATGAACCCAATCGCCAATTTCCCCCCCCCCCCCCATGAAGGACTTTGATCAGAGTTTCCCCTTCCTACTCCTGGGGTCTTATTCCACTACTCCTGCCCTAGGGCCTTCCTACATTTACCTTCTCATTATTTTTAACGATTGATGCATTCCAGCTGCAGGGCCATTGTACAAGCAGTTTCCTTTTCTTCATATTTATTATGATCTTCCCTGTGTCTTACCCCTGCTGGTTCCTTCTGGTTCTACTCAAGGCAACTTTCTCTTTTTACTCTGACCATCTTCTCAGATAGCACCCGCCTCTTTTTTATCACACCAACTAACTGGCTATTCACATTCTTCAAGAGAACACAAAACTCATTGCACAACCATGCACCTAAAATAAATCTCTTGGATTCTCATCCACCCATTCCCAATCCAGTTCACTCTCCCTTATATTCCTAGCCTGACATCCATGTTTTGGTGGCACCGTGATTAAAATGTGTATTCATAGCTTCAGAAGATCTTTCTAACACTGCTTTGAAACAAACGAAAGGTTTTATTAACTCAGGATAAAACCAAGAAATTAAATTGAAAAAGCACTTTCTAAGAATCTGAAATTCTCTTTTCCAATTTCTATTTCAAGATCAAATCTGGCCTTTTGCTATGTACCATGGATAGAATGAGGGAGTGTTGTATTAAGTGAAAGAAATCAGGAGAAAGACAAACTAGATGCTCTTACTCATACATGGCATATAAAGAAATAAAGCAAAGGAACAGGCAATGTCCAGTGAGGCAAAGCCTCAGTCTCCGACAACAGAACTGCAGTTACTGAGCAGGCCAGCATGGGGTAGAAGGATACGGCAGCAGAAAAGGGACCCAGGAATGAGGGAAGTGGAAGGGGTGTGTGTGCTGTACACCTACAGCATAAACATCAGCACCATTATAAGTCATCTTACCTCAATAATAATCACCTGAAAAAGCACATCAAAGAAAAAGATCCTATTCCAGCTTAGTTAAAACATAGCAAATACAATTTTTAAAAAGCATAGACCAGAAGACATTCAAGTTTCTAAATAGTTAAAGACTTTATTATTTCTAACATTTTCATTATTCCTTGGTGATTCTATTACTACCTTCTTTCTAAAAAAGAAAAACCACTTTTCGATCCTCTTCTCACCATGGGGAGTCATAAGAATCATTTTGAATTTCTTCATTTCCAAGTAACATAACATTCTTTAGATCTCTTTCAAAATAACTAAGGGGAAACCCCTGATGATTTCAGCTAACAATTCGTTAATCAGGAAAGGACTTCAAACCTAATCACCAGAAAAGTTAAAATTTACAGGAAAGAAAGAGGAAATGCTGACATATTGCCCAACACAGCTTGATTAAAGCACAGCTTATGAAGTGAAGAGCATACTCATGCTGACAATTTCAGCAGGAATTCTGAGTGACATCACAGACTATGTTAGGACAAATGAACTATTTCTATTGTTCTGTTTTCGGAGTCCAAGGTGAAAATAAGGTTCCTTTCTTTGGAGACTATATGGGAAAATGAAATAAATAGCAATCGACTAGTATGTGTGTGTTTTTTTTTCATATTTTACAAAGATTCTGAATTTTAAGTGGCGCCCAAACAAACAAACTATAAGGAATTCTTATTTGGCACCTAATCTATACAGAATTAAAGAAAGCGTTTTTCTTTATGTTCCTTTTATTTGGTCTGTTTCTGTCTCTAGTTGTGGGTAGATGCACAGACCAAAGTTCTATGTAGTTCAGGGGTGAATGCAGCATGTTGAGCTCGCAGAACAAAATCCTCCCCACAAGTTACAAAAAGAAGCCAGTTCAACAAATGCGTCTTTGATCCCAAATATTAATCTGGTAAAATCAATTAGATTTCAGTGGCAGTAATGATGTAACATAATAAAAGACGAGATCATCGTTAGCACTTCCCCCTTATAGTCTTAAGAAATTCATCAATAAACTACGGTTTTTATTGTTTTATTAAAAGTGATTATACACATAAGACACACAAGTAGATGTTGTTACATAGAAAATCCAGCAGTAGATATGAAGCCTAAATTATAAGCTTTGGTAACTGAACAGGGTTGGAAAAAAAAGCACCAGAAGGAAGAAGTAAATCTCAATGACTCAGTTCCAGAATCAGCCTAAACCTCTGTTCACACTAAGTCTTGAACATTTATTCACAAGAATGGTATTGGTAGAGAGAGTACAAAGTTCCTGGAGAATGAATAAAACACTGGTAGGTATGCAGAAGACTAAGGGAAGGGGCTTAAAGTAATGGGAAATTTCAGTGGCATTGTGGAAAAGTTTGAAATAAATCTGTGATATTGCTCTTCATTTAAAAATCATATTGAGGGGCTGGAGCAATAGCACAGTGGGTAGGGCATTTGCCTTGCACGCGGCCGACTGGAGTTCGAGTCCCAGCATCCCATATGGTCCCCCGAGCACCACCAGGAGTAATTCCTGAGTGCATGAGCCAGGAGTAACCCCTGTGCATTGCCAGGTGTGACACAAAAAGAAAAAAAAAATCATATTGAATCTCTGAGAGGAGAGCACAGAACGATTGACCACAGACATGCTGCCGAGACCCCACGCCAGGCAGGCAGATTCATCTGGGGTAACCTGGAGAGGGGTGGTAAGGTTCCCTCCTTGCCCCAAGGAGCCAGCCCTGGCAGCCGAAAACTTCCAGAACTCAACCGCCGCCATGCTCACGGCCACTTTCCACACTCTCGGACCACCCTCACCCATGAGTGAATCTATTCCTGTACTTCGAGGCTGCGAATGCTTTATACCACTGATATACCAAGAGTAGCACACCACATTTGATGAGGTTTAAAACAGAAGGCAATCTATCTTAGTGGGAGATATGTTTATACAGATATATGTACATGTAAGCACACATTACTAATCTCTTATAGAAGGGCTTAATGGCTCCTTCGTGAAATACAGCAATCTTCACACACTTTCCTCTAGGAAACCTTTTCTGGATCAGTTTTAGCGGATTATTCATAACAAGCAATACAAGATAAATATTTCAGTTCTGCCTTGGGGGCAGAGGTTGGGGTTTGGGATGGAAACATTTGAAATACGGTGGTGGGAAAGTGTAATGGTAGCGGGACTGGTGTCTGAATATTAAATGTAATCAAATATTGTGAACAACTTTATAAATAATTAAAACAAAACAAAACAAAACCACTGACTGACCCAAACAAAAGATCTCTGACACACTCCCACTGAGCCCTAGAGCAATTGCCATCAGCTATTAGACATACATCAGATGTTAGGGATTGCTCCAAGAATTATCTTTTAATCCCCAGGACAATTCTATAATGTTTCAATGTCCATTTTAGGGATTAAAAAAATGAAGGAGCAAAGAGGTTAAATAATTTGCCCCAAATCTCACAGCTGGAGTGCTGGGAATGGAGCTCACGTCTGTCCAAACTCAGTCTGAGTTATTAACTGATGATGCATCTTTCTTTATTTTGGCATTTTAGGGTAACTGTCCCCAAGTTGCCTTAGGGGACCTAGCAAAATGTTCCCAGTATTTTCTGAGGCTTGGTCCTACTGATTACACAAACGATTAGTTTCCCAATAGAAAGATCCCATTTACCGGACTCACTTGCTCAAGTATTCCTCATTCCCCCCAGCGTTCGTTCTTAAAGAGGGGATTTTCCCACCTATCAAAGGCGAAAAGAAGATGGCGCCCAACCTAACTGCTTTATCATCCCTCCAAGGTTCTCACAGCTAAGCTGTAACATTTCCTCCTTTACAACTTACAACCACAGACTGGCGCTTCTTGTTTTGACAGTCCAATCTTATTAGATCATGTTCTAGCTCAGTATAGGCCTTGCTCAATACTCTGAAATTTCAGACCTACCAAAGCTACTAAAAACTTTTCAAATGAGGAGTCCATGACCTTGTGTGAAACTGGAGTCGCGGGAATTTGAGCAAATGAGTAAAACATTTCTCTGGTAAATTGAAACAATGATATAACAGAATGAATGACTAATAATCACACATGACTTTTACCCAAAGCCTCCTAAGTTATTAAGGTATTTTTCTACACCAGTTTATACTTTCATAGGCTGCTATGGACTGGCCTCTTGCAATCAAGTTCAAACTTCCTTCAGGGGCCAGTAGGTGGTAATGAAATTGCATTTTTGCCATCTTCAGAATGAAGAAATGATGCAAAGGAGGAAAATTTTTTGCTTGGGTCGATTTCACCAAGTGAGGTCTGCCTGACTCAACAGGGTGTGCATATAAGAGAATGCAGAACCTTGGGGAGACACCAGCATGGAACTCAAAGAAGAGAAAGAGGGAAAAAGGGTTTCCCAGTGACAGCAAGTACTTGGGCGCATTGTTGCCTTTGCATTGTGTGGCCCATGACTCAGTTTTCAGTTCTGTGGAAGTGAAACATGAATCTTATTTCCCCTCTAGGTCTCCATGCACCCTTCCCCAGATATAACCACACATCTCTCAGCAATCAAAAAGTAGATGACTAAGGACAAGGCCAGAGGGGTCAACTTTGGGTTGCTGTGTAGCCTGTATTACGGGTAAGAACCAGAACAGCATAAAATGCTACCATGAAAAAGGTCAAAGGAGAAAGAGTCTCCTCTGACTCAGGGAAGAAAGATCAAGGGAGAGTAATTTTCAACTGCATGTTTTTTAAATAATCACTCATGCATACACGTATTCACACACACACACACACACACACACACACACACACACACACACACACACACACACACAGAGGAACAAAGCAACCAACCCAAAACCCAAAACCCCATTTAGTAGGGATTTTCATTTTCATTTAAATCACAGAGCAACGGCTGAGACTCGGCAGTTCTCATCATGTTCAATTTAGATCACGGAGTGGAATAAGACTTTTCCCTTTTCGGTTGCAATTATATGCATCTGAAGAAAACGGCACCAGACGCCAAAGATTTCTATGCCAATGCCTATGAGGGTAGGGAGAGAGCAGCGGCAGACAGGCCATGGGCCATGGAGGGACTGTGGCACAATGGAGAGACCAATACATCGCTGTTCCCTGCCTGAGAGACTCTCCCACACTTTCCTGGGGAGAAAGGAAGACCCCGTGCTGGCAGGTCTAGGATGTTTAACATGTTAGAAATGCAGACCGCTCTGTGAAATTTGCCAATTTTTCATATGTTGCAATACACTGATGTATGTCTATACAACTCTGCGGGCCAAACCAAACACATCTGTGGGTTGGATCCAGATCACGGATTCTGGTGTCTGACCTCAGTGACCACAGTAATGATTTTTAACCCTTAAGGAGTTAAAAAGGAAACGAGACCTGACACATTTTACAGTGAGTAGCTCGCACTCACTGTTGCTTGGTCGAAAGGTCCACTATAACTAAACCATGTGGGGGTCTTAGAGTAGAAGTTGTAGAAGTAGAAGTAGAACTCCAAGAAGTTGCTGAGCTTTCTTCCATGACCGCCATCAAGCTGATAACTTTATAGCTTGCAGCTGGAAGCAGACATTGAGGGCAAGCTGGGAAGATGCTAGTGCTAGGGATATGTTTGGTCATATCACTACTATCAAGCCACCCCACTTCCAACCACGCTGAAGCTCAGACCACTTTCTAGTGTGAAAGTTAGTTTGTTCTGTCCTGCTGCTAGGGGCAAATGTGTCTCCAATGTGTCCACTGGGGGCTTTCAGTAAGCAGCTCATGAGAACGATGGAAGCTCAGCTAGCTCTGCTTTCCCTCTGGATCTGACAGTATGATGGCTGGCCATCAGCCTACCTTCCTTGTCACGTGTAACACATCCCACTATATTCCAGACTCAATTTTCTTCCTATACTGCTTCTGGGAGATTTCTAAACACACTTAACAGGACATGTATTTGGGAGGAAGAGATTTTGAGTTTTAAAAAGGCCAAAATTGCTGTCTCTGGATATGAAGCTTGGGACAGTGATCCTAATGCTAGGAGAGGAAGAGGAGAAAACGTGGGCCTCTGCCCTCCATGCAAGGGAAAGGAGAGCCGATCTGGGACTGATTTACACCGGCTGGGGACATCTGTCCTCACGGACATGAGCTGCCATCCTACATGCTGCTTTATCCACAGGGATAATATAGCAGTGGCGCTGTGTGTGCATGTGTGTGCGTATGCACGGGGTGGGAATCTAAGAGGCAACCAGGCACTGAAGGGATCTAAGAGAGCAATCATGGATTCGGAAAGAGAATCTCAGGGTGTCTACTTGGTTCAAATATTTGCTCCAGTGGGACTGTACCATACAGGAATATATAAGCTCACGCAAACTCACTTCGGGGAAGAGAGCAAGGCAGATAATTTAAGAGGGGCAGGGGTTAGGTGACAAGCAGGAAACAGCATGTGGTTTCTCGATAGCCCTAGCTCCTCACTATGCAGTTTAGTGTGTACGTGCATGCTATAACATATGAATCCTCAAGGCAAGTCAGCTACTCCGCCTGCAGAACTATCACGAGGAAAGGGAGCAGTACTTGAGCACGGCAGCAGCTGTCTGCGTGGGGCTGGCCTGGAGATGGCACCACAGACTCTCTAAGCCATCTGCAGATGTAATTTTTCATTTATTTAATTTTTGTCTTACACACACTTGAAAAACCCACCAGCTTCCCACATAAAGTGTAACCCAATAAAATCCAGCATTTCTTACCTCTCTTGTTTCTATACTTATTCTCAAGCATTTCGCTAGATATGTTCTCAGCTTATTTTTAGGCAGAATCACTTAAAATATGTATGAGCCCATTCCACTTTTGCCCCAACTCCCTGCCTGCTGACTGCCCAATCGGACTTCAGAGCAGATCTTATTCACGACCCTATAAGAGTGTCCTATAATAATACTGACGCACATTCTGTGACGGATAATGGCTCAGTTAAGATTGTTTAATCACTCTGTAACTGCATGGCTCTCTGCTGAACTCTAAATTCGGTAAAGGCAGAGACCAACCTCTTGTTCCCTGAACAGTAAGTGACACTTGGTGATGAAAAGGAAATGCCATGTGAATTGATAAATCAAAGCACAATGTTCTATCTTGGTCAGAAAAAAAAATCACTGCATATAGGAATATGAGTGTTTCTGAATACCTAAACTAGGTGAGCTTCTGCTTTTTAACCTCTTTTGGGGTTTGTTTCTCGTTTACTATACATACATCCTTTGCTGGGTGATATCATTCACTGTCCATATCAATCAGATGTCAACACAACCCAAATTTTGATAGCTCCCCAACACCTCTATTGAGCTAGAGGTCTGATTTCCCAATTTCCTTCAAGATAATCTTGGTCTTACATAAGTGACTAGTTAGCACTGCCAGAACTAAGTTATATCTACCTCCTCCCAACCTGGTATCATTTCCCTTTCTCTGGAGTGGGAGCTGATTTTGTGCTCTGGATTAAAGAAAGGTTTTTGGCATCAGACAAATATCTGCCTGAATCCTTGGGAGACATCTACGTGTTGGATGACACTGAACTCGGAGGTTAGGTTTTTACAAAAGTGAAATGGCCATGATATTACTTATACACCAGTTGTCATGGCTAATGGAAATGACAAACCATATTTTCACATGTACAGTTTCAGTTAAAGACCTTTTCTTATTCACTATACCCATACTTGCCATATATTAATTTAAATCCCCACCTGTCCTTAAGGAAAGCCAGTCATCCTTCACTTATAATTCAGTCAGTCCCCAAGTTCTGTTGGTTCTACTTTTAAACTCCTAAACTTGGGGTTCCTCTTCTCCTTATCTATTGCGACTGCCTATATTAAGATCCTCATCCTGAGTAAATTACTGTCACACTGCTTAATTTGTTTGTTTCTCTCTATGCAATAAGCCATTGTATTCCATTGTATACTGGTGACATCAAAGCCATCTCAGTTAAAACTCCTTATTGATCATGCCACCTAATTGCCTATAAACCTATTATGGCCCTCCTAGGCAAAATCCACAATTACTCTTATTAGGAACGAGGTGAAGCTACCATTTATCACGCTAAACAACTTATAAGGATCTTTCTGAATTTAGCCCCTTCACTGTTAAAATGTGAACCTAATTCACTTTATTACCGTCTTAGAGATTTTTTTTTTAAATGAGGTATACATTCACCATCAGTAGAAGACAAACAACTTGCCCGTGTCTGAAGTGGCCAGAAGCTTGGACTCCAGTCTGTGTGTCTTTCAACACAATGAAGTCACCGCCTAGCTGAAGAAGAAACTCTCATCTAGCAGAGAAGGTTGAAGAGAGCCAGTGTTTCTCTGAGTGTTAAAAAGTATGCTGTTCCTCTGGGCAAGACAATCAAGAGTGGTTGGTATGCATCACCCTACTAACTGACTGTTGTCATTTTTCTTTCCATTTTTTGTGCACATGTACAGTTGAATTTGTGACCAACATCTGGAATCGTGGCAGGTAGTACTACATTTACAATAGATACTTGTAGGTTACCTGGCTCCCCCAAATGCCAGAGGGTGCAGAGGCCACTTATCTCTTCCTTCTTAGTCCTGGGTATGAGTCTTTGCACATAACTGTCAACTGAGTTAGCTATTTGTTGAGGGAAAAGTACGAACACCCTCACTTCTTTGTCTTAGTTTTCATTCAACAGTCCACAACATAAATGTCAATTTGGCTGGGTATCATTGAAAATGATCAGGGAGGGCCTTATCTGGGTCTGTAAAGTGAATGATCTTATTTTCAACAAGAGTTTGGCCTATCCTTCATGCTCGGCAGTGTAGTTCGGTTGGACTGAAAAGTCCAATGTTAGCTTGGCGGTGTCCCTTCTGGTAAGAACAACATCTGACAGAACCGGGGCTCTTGACAGTCCCTTTAAATTCCTAGGAGTCAAAGGCACACTTTGGGTTCAGGGGTGGGTGGAGAGGACCACCTGGACAGGGGCCTCAGTTTCTGCTGTAGTGTGGTCAGAAACAGGAACTCACACTTTTGGTGCATGGGACTTTGATTTCTTTCCTTCCATAATGAAGAATAACACCCAGCAACACTGGGGTCTGTAAATGTGGGCCTAGGCACACTGGAAGTGTTCTCTGGGAAAACAGAAGCTGGAAGTGTGAGGCGGAAGTGCTGTGTCCATGAGCTTGCTTGGTCCCCAGGGAAGCAGGACAGGAAGAGAGTGATGCACTCTATTTTTTTTTTTTCTGAACTGTTTTCAAGCATCCTCCGGGAGCTCAGGCACCAAGTTCCTACCCCATCGCTTGACAGTGGTCTTATGGGGTGGTCAAGTGGAGTCTAAAGTTAGTCTTACGACAACCAGTCTGATGTCAATCCTCCTCCTGCTCATAGACTTCAATGTAACATCAGGAAGTCACAAAAATCAGCAGTTCAAATGCTGCCCCAGGCAAGGTCCCTAATGCAGAATTCCTCAATCCCTCCTTTGGAACGGGCTCCTCTGCCTTGCATCACTGCTCTAGAAAACCCGCGTTTTCTATCTGAACAAATCACAGCACTCTGGTCAGGTACTCAGTAAAGCACTGCGGTTTTGATCCAGCAGACAGACACTGATAGTTAAGAAGCTCTCCACACTGACCTCAGAACAGAAGCTGAATTCCTCACACTGGTCTCTGAGACCTGCCCGTGGTCATGCCTCTGATTTCACCCGCTTTTCTTTTCCTCACTCAGCCCCCATGAAGTCCTTTCCATTTCTGGAACAAGCAGGGCCGACCTGCGTGGATTGCATCCTCTCATTCCCCACTGGTGCTCAGAACAGGGTCCAGCAAACAGGAGATATCCCATACACACGTGTCCAAGGAAAAACCTGGCCTGTCCAACAACCATTGCCATGCAGCTCTTTAGCCCGGGGGCACCCAATACTTCCCAAGTGCAGTGAGGGATTCCTTGGGATCCCTTCGGAGGAATCTGGGTCTCTGTTCCCTAACAACTAACCACAAACAGGCTCACTGAGTGTTCCTGCTCACCCCCAACCGCCCAACCCAGCTGTGAGGTATGGGGAGGGATGATCATCTGTCCTTATTTTACAAGGAAGCTAGAACTCAGAGGGCAAACTTTCATGGCCAAAGATCATGAAGCTGGCAAGTGGTGCTGGCTGGCTGACACATGCCACTTTGACCTCTGGCCAGGAAACAACCAGCAGGGGCTACTGCCTTCTATCTGCTTCTCAGGATTTTACATCCCCCACCCCCAACCCCTGCCCACCCTCTGGCACCAAATATGGGAGGGAGATTTTCCTCAGGATGGCTCTTCCCACCAGCTCCTACTGCTGAGCTTCTAAACACATTCCCTAAGCAATCCTGTTCACGTTATGATGGAGGGAGTCAGGCCAAATGAGTAAGACAGACAGACTGTTCATTTCAGGGATGAATTGCCTCAAGATGACCTTTTCATCTGTTTTTGGTTCTTAAAATGTGTATCTCTGGGGCTGGAGTGATAGCACAGCGGGTAGGGCATTTGCCTTGCATGTGGCCAACCTGGGTTTGATTCCCAGCATCCCATATGGTCCCCTGAGTACCACCAGGAGTAATTCCTGAGTGCATGAGCCAGGAGTAACACCTGTGCATCGCCAGGTGTGACCCCAAAAACAAACAAACAAAAGTATATCTCACAAGGGGCTGGAGTGATAGTACAGTGGGTAGGGTATTTGCCTTTCATGCGGCTGACCCAGGTTTGATCCCTGGCATTGTATATGATCCCCCGAGCACCACCTGAAGTGATTCCTGAGTACAGGGTGTGGGTCCCCAAATGAAACAAAAAGCATACTTCACAAAACCAACTAATTGTTGTGATAAAAAACTGGAAAAAAAGGGGGGGTGGGGAGGGGGGTCTGAAACCTAGCTGGAGGGGCTCAAGGAACTGTAAGTGGTGTAGAGGATTCAAATGAGGTCAGTGGTGGGCAAGGCAAGTGCCTTACTTCCCATACTATCTCTCTGGCCTTCAAATGAATTTTTTAAGTAGCAAAATAGTGACAGAATTTAAAGCTAGGGTGTGAGGCAGATATTCTGGAAGTGCAAGTGCAGGTCAGGGAAGAGGACTGAGTGCTGGAGAAGACGTAGAGGATAGTGGAAATGTCCTGCTCCCTGCTTAAGACCCATCTTTCCCTCTGCCTACCGGGCAGCCTCTCAGACCAGCCCGGCCCTTCCCTCCAGCTTCTCTTTCCCACGCTTGACTGAATAATCCTTCCCTCTCCTCTCAAAGTGCCCCCATACCTTCCTACCCCACGATGCTGAACTGTGCAGCAGCCATTGGCCCCCCAACTCCCTACATTGCAGGCTTGAGTGCAGGGCAGTGCCCACAGTTTCTTCTCCCTCGTGCCCTGGGAGGATTCTGCTGAGAAAATGATGGTCTGTGGACAGCCCTACCCTGTTGTGTGCCGCCACAGCCTCTGAGGTCTCCGAACTCACCTTTCCATCTCAGATGGAGCTCGGGCAGAGATCTAAGTGGCACAACCCCAGGAGTGACCCAGCTCGAGTTTCGGAAAGCCAAAAGGACATGACCAGAGTAGAATTCTTCCAACTGCACTCTCCTGCCACACAATCAAAGATCTCCAGTGATTCTCAGTGGAGCGAATCACCCCCGATCCTCATTAATGGGGTGTGTAGAGAGGTGTTCGTTCTCCTTGGGGGAAGGGGGAAGTGTCTTATATCCCTTTTGAAAGGCAGCACAATGACCAATTTTCTTCTCTGGATTTGGCCCAACACATCTGATGACAAGCCTGTACCAGCCGGTGTATCTGTAGCTTTTTGAGTCCCAAGAGGTATCGACTTAAAGATGCAAAATATGTGTAGGTGATGCTCTATTTAGAAAGGCTGCTTTCAGAAGAGTGTACGGGGTCACTGTAGAGAGAAAATAACCACACATCCCTCTTTAGCAGCATCAGTTATTCACAAAATGCACTGTTTTGAGTATGCAGACAGAAAAATAGTTCAGCAGTAAATGGGATCAGGAAGCACATTTTCAGTATCTCAGGAACGACCTCTATGGGATTATGAAGTCACCATCTTTAGTATCACCTGCACTTAATCCTATCAGTGCTGACTAATGCTCTGCTGAATTGTGTAGTTATCAAGAAGATTAATTAAAAAAAAAAAAGACAAAGCCCAAAACCAACACAACCACCTTGCTTATTCTGAAGCAATGTTGATATGAGTCTCAAATCAGTGACAGCAAACCACATTACCACAAAGAATTTCAATGAATCAGAAGTTCCGGGTGGGGTCTAAACTTAAAAAAGAAAAAGAAAAAGCCAAAAGCCAACCCCAGCGCCATTCCGAGCCACTGGTCATGTTTAATGATACTCCATTACATCATAAGCTCGCCCATTTTTAGGGACGAGGAAACCCAAGTGAAGGCAGCTGAGGGAGATGCCCTGTTTTCAGCTGGCTTAGGAGGGGGCAGTCGCAGGATCAGAAGCTCTGGCCGAGAGTCAGCACAGCACTGGGGCTGAGAGAGGGTCCCTGCAGCCAGACTGTCTGATTTCAAATGCTGGCTCTGCCATTTACTGGCCGGTGATTATGGGCAAGTTTCTTAACTCTTGTGTCTCAATCTTCTCATCTGTAAAATGGAGATATTAGTGGTACATACTTCACAGGGTTGTGGTCAGATTTAATGAGTTAACTTATATAAAGTACTTGCAACAGTGCCTGGCAAACAGGATTACTTTTGCTCTTATCTGACATCAAAGCCCATGCTTTCTTTCACATCAAGGGTTCATGTTAGGAAGCATGCATATTAATATTTAGAAACACTTTATAATTGCTTTGCATACTATAAATAACAAATAAGTGCCTGTTAATTGAGACAGTCCACCCTAGAGTTTCACAGTTCCATTCCAGAAGGCGGAGTTAGTCTTGAGAAGCAGGCATCGGAGAACAGCAAACACACCTCCACAGAGAACAGTGTTTCTACAACGTAGAGAAGGGGCCACTAGGAGACGGCCGTGGCACCACCTCTGCAGGGGAGGGGCCGGGCCTGACCCCTACACTCCGGGGACTCTGCTGAACAACCTGAACACCCACCAGAGCAGACACTCACTTTGACTAAAAGGCAGAGATAAGGGATGTTCAAAAAAAGGACCTGCAGAGAAAGTGTGTCTGAGTGAAAGTGAGAGAGATGCTAATGAAATCATTGATTTGAAGCTTTCACAGTAAAGTGGTCTAGTGAAGTTAGGGAAGTGACAGCAGTAACTTAACCAAGTAACAATGAATAATTTTATCCTTGCTAGAAAGTCTGTCTGTATCTTTGAATATACTCTATTTTCCACGCAAAATAAATTAACAGAGGTTTTTGGCTTTCTGAAGGAAACACAGTTTTTTGTTTGTTTGTTTTAAATTGTAACTTCCTAACACAAAAAGAACAAGCAAAAATCTTAGATCCATTTTTGTCTCATGAAAGACTTACTTTGGCTGTTACTCTAGAGGAATAAATAACCCGAATCTGCCCGTCCTTACTAGTTATCGCTTCACATTTAGGTGCACAAATATGAAAGAGAAAAAGGAAATCTTAAAAGCTTTTTGAATTAAAAACCATCATGACAAAAATAAAACAAACACCACTATAGCAAAACTCGTTCATTTGCTTCCTTATCTGAAGCATGCTAGCTCTCATTCATTCATTCATTCATTCATCCATTCAATCCCTGTCCCCATTTCTAGTATGACATGGCAAAGGCAAAGGAGAGCTACAGTATTCAGTAAATACTTGTGTAAAAAGGAGAAATTGTTTGGGAGTTCAAGGTACAAGGCTCAGACTAGCAGTATGTTTCATTAAACTTTGTTTTGTAAAATGGAAGAGATTAACTACCAATTTCATAGTACTATGAAGAGAGCAAGGAAATCTACTCAACATAATCAGTAAAATGTCTAGCATGTGGTCAATGCCCGACAGCACCAGTTATCAGATTTTCATTATCACTCAAAAGCTCATCAATGCAAAAATGAGAATCTAAACTATAATTCTTTCTAATACCTACCTAAATAAATACTAGCTCTTCAATAGTTCTGAAGGCACACGGATAGGGCTATGTGACAGCTCAGGATCTTCAGTAGAGGCAAATCATCTAGGCAAATCATACTGTGTTACAGAGTAACACAGTATGTGTAAGTTTATAATATACTTACACAAATATACTAAAGTATTACTAAATAATACTAAAGTATTGCTAAATGTATTACTAAAGTATTGCAAAATAATACTTTAGTAATAGAAAGCTCAAAATAGAATTTACTAAGGCTTGAAGGAAAAAACAAAAAACAATGACCAACAAAATACTCAGCTCCACAAACTCAAAGTCACTGCTTCCCTTCATTTAGGGAAAGATAAAAGTACAAAATCCTAGCTGATACTTAAAATACCTCACCCCTATCTTAGCTACATAAACCTACACTCTATAGGTTAAGGAACAAGGAGGGCAAAACATGATGATATACCATGAAGGATTCTATTCTCAAATTTCAGCTCTTGCTCTTTCCTTCCTTTGTTCCTCCCAGCCCTTCTTAGCCTGGTGCCGCCTGCACAGGCATGATGGGCCGCATAGGGAGAATTTAGAGCCCAGTGTTCAGTGGCTCTATGGGCCAGGGAGGATGATGGTCTGCCCTTACGGTCTCTCTCCTGGGGGTGTATTCTGAAAGATCCTGCGACCTTCTCTGGAGGAAGCATCCTCTGCATTCTGCTCAAGTTCTCATTCTTTTCTCACTACATGATCTTGTGGATGTTCTTTTTTACATTTCTCCTCACAGGTGAAATCACGATGGTGAAACAGACACCTCCAAGTAACACATCCGTTTCTCTCTTTGATAGAAACACAAAGATAAGTACACAGGGGCCTCAAAAAGGAAGGAGATGGAAGGTACCAGTGGTACAGGATATGGTCTAGTAGATAAGAAAAGGTTTTACTTTCTATGACAGTGTTTTACTGGGAACCAGGGATACAGAGACAACCAAAAGTCATAAAAATGTGATTTCCCTTCTTCTGCAGCCAAAACCCGATGTCATCAGAGCAATATGACATTCAAAAAAGTCCAGCCTATTTTAAGTAGTTTCAGGTGACAGATTATTGGCCCACAATGACACACAGATTGATGGATCACAGAGGAGAAAAAGTTCACTGTGTTGTGAACCACTGCTAATCTTGACAGATAAAACTAGAAGAGGCATGCATCTCCACTTTCAAGTGTTTACTGGATGACATCACACTGCAGATTTAACCAACGTGCTGTCTGGATTATCCAGTAAATGTCACATAATTGTATTTGAGAAGCTTATATAAAGGCACGGAACACTGTCAATGAATTCATACAATGAAACAAATTTCCCAGATGAGTGCACAATCTTAACCCCATGTCATTTTACCTTCTTTGGTTCAGGTGTAACTAAACCTTTAAATGACATCTGGTTTTATGCAGAACTGCAGTTCTGCTTTAGCAAGTCATTCCAATAATTCATGTGCAAAAGAAAGCACAGAATTGGAGTTTTATTTTATATTGGTAAAATAAATATTACAACATTAGTCCATCTGGGAAACGCACATTAGGATAATGAGAAACCACTTCCCAGTCGCTAAGAAGGCTACAAATAACAACAAGTGCTGGTGAGGATGTGGAGCAAGTGGAACCCTCACACCTTGCTGGTGTGAATGTTAAATGGCTCAGTTGCTTTGGAAAACAGTTTGGTAGTTCCTAAAAAGGATAAACATAGAGTTACCATATGCCCCAGAAATTATACTCCTAGACAAATACCATAAGAATTAAAAACAAATACAAATAACTGAACATACAAAATGTTCACAGGAATATTATTCATAATAGGCCTCAAATTAAAAAAAAAAGCAAACCAGAAACAAGCCAGATGACCATTCATTGACGTGTGGATAAATTGCAGCATATTCATACAATAGAATATTATTCAGCGCTGAAAAAAAATGAGGTTCTGACAGATGCGGAAACATGGATGAGCCTTGAAAACATTGTACGAAGTGAAAGAAACCAATCACAAAAGACTACACATTTATATGTTCATATAAAATGTTCAAATCTAGAGACAGAAGCTGGTTATTGGCTGATGAAAGCTCCAGACCTCAAGGATGCCTTCACAGTCCAGTGAGCTTAATACTGTTTAAGGTAATCCTGCTCTTCAACTCATCAGTCTTTGATGATCATGACTGTCTCCTGTATCTGCATCCTACAGTGCTCAGTAGGCCCCTGCCACAGTATTGGGGATCAAACCCATGACTCCAGCACGCAAAACATGTGCTCCAGCCCACTGAGCTAATTCCAGTTCTTCAGATAACTTGTTTGAAACAATCTCAAATTTCATCAACAGATTCTTTTGAAAATACAAATTGTCTTTTCACAACATTTTCCTTTTCATAGCTTCCCGAGTATATTCGTTGCCAATGTAGGAGAGAGAGAAAATGCACCTCTCTAGGCATGATCCCCCCTTTCTTCTGGGTCCCTATCTACATTATCTCTGATGTACTTGTAGATAGGTTTGGTACATGTAACTCAGTCTTGGGCAATCAAATCTGAGTATTTGCCTGTTGGTCCAAACCTGAAAATCACTCTTTTCCCCTAGGCTAGTTTAGATGAAGGAGACTGGAGGAAGGAATCACAACATGGAAGGGGCCTGGGTTCTTGAATAATTTTAAGGAGCAAACTTCTCTATCTGCACTGAATTTATATGGGAAAAAATACACAGTAACAAGTCACTGGAGTTTTGGAGTTGTTTATATAGAAGCAACTGTTAGTTTCTCTAATTAATATAGCTAGGTAAAAGCTATGTTAACTATTGTGTAGGGGATCTGGTGTGCTTCCAGAATAGTTCTTTTCTGTTAGATAACGAAAGCAAGTATATTAACATTACTAAGTACTAAATACATTTTCCATATCCTCTAGTCTCTTTCACCATCAATATGGTCAAGGATACTATCTTTCCACTAACCTTTCCGGCAGATATTACTTGTTATCTGACAATATTATCCTATTGACAAACACATCCTGGTGTATAATCTAAACATACAGAATTCTGCTCTTGTTGCTTGCCTTGTATTGTTTGTAATCTTAATCCAGATCTCTTTATGGAGCTGACCCAAGTATTTATGTCTTACTGTGCACTTAATCATTCTTCTCAGAGAATGGTTTCATAATTCCACCAAGCTCTGTGTGAAGAGTTGATCAATTTAGGCTTTAAATGATCAGAAGAAACAAGTCATACATGTTGTTAATTTTCACAGAGCACTAGATTCTACTATTAGCTCATATACCTTAAGTAAACCACATTTTCTGGCATTTAAACTACATATGAAATGAAACATAAATGAAATGGTTTAGAATTACTGCCTACAGCTCCTTGGGGCAATAAAGTTAATATTGGGCTTTATTTTGGGTGGATGTCTGGGCCATACCCACTGTTTAGGGGGCTACTTCCAACTCAGTGCTTAGGATCACTTCTGTTGGTGTTCGAGAAACGTGAGTGCCAAGGATTGAACTGGGGTCTGATCATGTGCAAGGCAAGCACATTAACCCCTGGCACCAGCTCTCCAGCCTTAGCAGGGTTTTTGTTTTGTTTTGCTTTGTTATGGTGAAGCAGAAAGTTTTTTTTTTTAATTTTTAATTTTTTAAAATTTATTGAATCACCGTGAGATATAGTTACAAGCTTTCACATTTGAGTTACAATCACACAATGATCAAATGCCCATCCCTCCACCAGTGCACATTCCCCACCACCAATATCCCCAGTACAACCCCCCTCACTTTCCCACCCTTCCACTGCTTCCAAGGTAGACAATATTCCAAATACTCTCTACTTTGGGGCATTATGGTTTGCAATACAGATACTAAGAGGTTATCATGTTTGGTCCTTTATCTACTTTCAGCACACACCTCCCATCCTGACCAATTCTTCCAACCCTCATTTTCTTAGTGATCCCTTCTCTATTCCAGCTGCTTTCTCTCCTCCGCACATGAGACAGGCTTCCAACTATAGAACAATCTTCCTAACCCTTTTATCCACTGTCCTTGGGTGTCAGTCTCATGATATGTTATTTTATACACCACAAATGAATGCAGTCCTTCTATATCTGTCTCTCTCTTTCTGACTAATTTCACTTAGCATGATACTCTCCATGTCTGAAGATAGATCATCTTATACTCTCTAATGTGCATAGAAAACTGGCCATTCCATGCACTGCAATGTAGCACTGTCATTCCATTGTTCATTGATTTGCTCAAGTGGGCACCAATAACCTTTCTTTCCATTGTGAGACTTGTTGTTACTGTTTTTGGCATATCGAATATGCCACGGGTAGCTTTCCAGGCTCTGCCGTGTGGACGGGATGCTCTCAGTAGCTTGCCGGGCTCTCCCATAAGGATGGAGGAATTGAACCCAAGTCAGCCGGCCGCGTGTAAGGCAAATAAATGCCCTACCCACTGTGCTATCACTGGCCATTCCATAAACTTTTTTTTTTTACATAAGGGCATATAGATTATCTTACAAACCCTTATAATTCGAGATCTGATTGGTCTGTAACAACCACACCCTAATTTGCATACTGATCTGATGGCTCCAATCAGATGACCTCAGAGGAAATAAGCAATTCCACAACAGAAACAACTAAGGGGCAGGGATATGTAATATACATTAAGTCACATCACTGTAGAGTGGGGCACTGTAAGGAGAAGAGGAGGAAACCAGTGGTGTGTGGGAAAAGTAATAGGAGCAGCAGTGAGTGGAGAGTGGAGAGCAGAGCACTCCCACCTGAGCTGTGAAAGCAGCTGCTCAGTGGGCCTGTGTGGTTGGAGCACTGGTCTTATATGCAGTCTGTACAAATCCGGAGCTGGTCATTATCCAGGGTAACTCTGGTATGACTCAAAGGTTTGCAAATATCAGACAAAATGTTAAGATACACCTCTTCCGTTTGCTCAAAGCTTTGTAGCTTTACAAACATGCATGTGGTCTTATTCAGGAGCGCAGCTATTTCTTAAAACTGGCCTGGGCTTGGGAATGACCTCTCCCCTCTGTTCCCCAAATAAGCCACCAGGGGCAAAGTTTGTTGATGATCCTGACGACCACATTTTTATTTTCAGAAGAATTATGTCTCTGACTTTTTAAACAGAAAGCAGAAAGTTTTTATTGAAACTTAGTTTCCTGTTCCTGGAGCGAGCAGATATCATTGGGTTACACTAGTATGTGACAGGGACGAATAGAGATGTTGCTGGTGCCCGCCTGAGCAAATCAAAGATCAACGGATGACAAGTGATACAAGTGATTTAGAAAGATGTGAGGGGAGAGAAAGGGAGAAGTACATGTTTGAGAGAGAACACAGGTGTCTCCAGAATGGAAATAAGCAAGCAAAGAAACAGATAAGCAAGCAAAAAACACGTTCAAGGGAGAATACGGCTTGAAGAGCAAGGCCCTATTTTGGGTTTTGACACTGTGATTCCCTTCTGAAATTTTTATTCTTGCTTTGTAACTCTTTTTCCTCTCTCTTAAAAAGTTTGATCTGTATTCCTATAATTTATAGCTTTTAATTAGCTTATTTGTTTATGGTCTGCTTTTATCATCAGAATGCAATTCCCATGAAGTCCCAGGTTAAAACTGCTTCTGTTTATCCAAAAACATATACTGAAAGCCTATTGTCAGGCATTGTTCCAGGTACGAGAAAATGTCACATAAACACAATATGGCATCTTGCCTCAAGACACATATTATTTGGTGTAGGAAACAGGTCAGAGATCCATCAGTAACACATGTCAATATGTTGTACTTTTTTGCCCCAAGCTCCCTTGTTTTGAGGGGTGATAGAGAGACACTACGTTTGGCTCATAAAGGCCCATCCTGTGTGGGAACTGTCTGTTTTGTATTCATAGGGGCACCACGCTGTATCAGCACACACTCTATCACTGTCCAGCCCACAGCAGCTTCCTAACCTATCTGAAATGGGTTAGGTTTAACCTATCTAAAACAGGCCAACTTGGTCTGATCCTAAACTGACCAACTTCTAATTCAGTCTGAGCTCACCAACTAAACTGAAAAAGGATTCTGAGCCTAGAGTGCTATGTGGTAGCCTTCTTCTGCCAGGTCGCCCGAGAAAGCTTTAAGAGAGAGTGGGAAAACAAGAGTCATGGAAAGAAGTAGAGATGAAAGTCTTATGGTTTGAGAACAACCTGAAGAGAGCATTTCATATTCTCTTGAAATGACAGTTCAAGCCCCCTTTCCCACGAGATATTGCTACTTCTTTATAGCTTTTTCCTCTCTCCCTTTTGGTCAAAATAATCTTGCTAGTCTTATGCTTCCACTCTAGTCTTAACTGTGATATTTCTAACAATATGGAATATTAACATACTGCTTAACCTCATCAATTGTTCACATATGGGTCACCACTGAAAATGTAGTCTCTTCTCTCCACATTGTAACCACACATTATAACCAATTGGGCTTTAATATTTAGGGATTCCATCAATGCTTCTCAGGCGCTTGCTTCGATTGCCTCATTTTCTTCATTGCTGATTTTATAATGCAGAGTCATTTTCATTGAAGGGAAGAACATTAAAGACCAGCATTCTTTAAACTCCCTGAAAACATGATCACATGTGTAAACCAGATTTCATGGTTAGCTAACATTCAGGGGAGAAAACAATTTTTATAAACATCAATGGTGTATTTGTACTCATAAACAGAAAAGCTTTCATAATGAATGCTTTGATTTAACTTGAGTAGCTTATCAGCTAGCTTGATTAACAACTGTTAACTAGAGACACCAAAATCTGAACACATCTAAAATACATGTCCTTAAAGTTCAATACAAGAAAAGAAATGTAAACTTTGTACTGGGGAATGGGGGAGATAAATTCTAGAGATTTCAATGATAGCACCCCACAAACATCTGCTACATTTAAAGCATGGGCCTTCATTATTCATCAGTGATATGCCAGGCTCTATGATGTAAGGGGAGTAAGAGTTTGTCTCTGTCCTAAATGAGCTCACAGTTTGCTGGGAAAGTTAGACCAAGAAACAGAAAACCACAGACTCTCTGATAAGTGCCAAGCCAGAGATAGCAGCATGGACCAGAGGCATGTAATTCATCCTAAGGTAGCCTTTGAGTTGAGTCCAAGAGAAAAGGCAGGATGAGTAAGACAAACAATAAAGGCACAGAGATTAAAAAGAGAAAGAAGACTGTCAGGCTCATGAACAAGGCTGAGATGGGTGGCAGAAGAGGGTCCACACGACAAGCATCCAGGAATCCGGTAAGTGCTGTACAAACACATAAGCCACTTTTGTCAATTGCCTAAACTTTCCTCTGAAATGCCCATTTCCAATGCTTTTCAGGAAGGAAGTACGATTTCATTCCAGAAGTTCTTACAAAAAACAGCAAGTTTCAGGTACTGTTGTGAGCTACAGTTGCATCCAAAGTAAGAAAGATTTGGAAATGTACTTTGTCATAAAGAAGCCTAGTCTCTGAAGAAGACAGGCACACAACACATGGAGAATGTTAAGAAATATTCTAGAAGATGTCATGCAACTCAAAATGAGAATATGAGAATGAATAAGATTATACTCACCAGGTTAACAACAGCAACAGGACAGAAGCATTTCAGTCGTAATGGAAGAATGTAAGTTAAAGGCAACTGTCAGTGGGAAGGAACAGGGCAGAGTGAGAAAGCAGTTTGAGAAGTATCTAGGAGGAACATGTGGAAGGAAGTTATGGGGAGTGAGGAGAGCTAGTCTACTACGATCCCAGGGCTTCTGCTTGAATGGGTGACCCATCAACTGAGGCAGGTCCTGAAGGAGCAAGAGTTGCTTTAGGAGGGAAAAGGCTCAAAGAATGTTTGGTACATCTACACAATGGAATACTATGCAGCTGTTAGAAAGAATGAAGTCATGAAATTTACATATATATGGATCAACATGGAGAGTATCATGTTAAGTGAAATGAGTCAGAAAGAGAGGGACAGACATAGAAAGGTTGCAGTCATTTGTGGAACAAAAAGTAACAGAGTGCAAGACTTACACCAAACAATAGTAGATATGTGTACCAGGAGGACTGCTCCACAGCTTGGAAGCCGGCCTCAAATGCTGGGGGGAAAGGCAGCTCAGATAGAGAAGGGACCACCAAGTTAAAGGTGCTTGAAGCACCCGCTTAGGATGGGAGATGTGAGCTGAAAGTAGACTATAGACCGAACATGATGGCCACCCAATACCTATATTGCAAACCACAACACCCAAAAGGAGAGAGAGAGCAAAAGAGAATGTTCTGCCACAGAGGTGGGGTGGGGGGGGTGGGGGGTAAAGGATGGGGGCGGTGGGAGGGATGCTGAGACCATTGGTGGTGGAGAACGGAGCTGGTGGAGGGATGGGTACTCGATCATTGTATGACTGAAACACAAGCATGAAAGTTTGTTAAGTCTGTAACTATACCTCACGGTGATTCATGTAAAGAAAAAAAAAAGGCTGGATTAAATCCCAATGATGCTATCCAAAAATGGGGTGAGGAGATGAACACACACTTTCCCAAAGAATTCATATAAATGGCCAATAGGCATATGAAAAAGTGCTCATTGGCACCTCATGAGTAGGAAAATACAAATCTAAATAATGAGATATCATATCAAGCCAGTGATAATGGCCCATACCAAAATGTCTAGAGGGGCTGGATAACATAGCAAATAGGGCACTTGCCTTGCATGTGGCCTATCTGGGTTTGATACCAGGCACCCCAGAAGTTTCCCTGAGTGCAGAGCCGCAAATAAGCCCTGAGTACCGCTGGGTGTGGCCCCCAAACAACCAACCACCACCACCACCACCACCACCACAACAACAACAACATCAACAACAACAACACAAATATACAATAAAGCAAAGGCAATTTTAAGTGAAAATAAAGTAGGAATCAAAGTGACAATACTAAAGATCACTGAAATCAATAGGTCATTTGAAAGAATAAAAAATAACAACAAATTCTTAGCTTGATTCATACACAATTCATACACAAAAGAGACAAAAAAAAACCCCTAATAAATAGGATCAGGAATGAAAGGAAAGGGAAGAAGTTACAACAGAGACCAAAGGACCAGAAATACAAAGGATCATAAGAGACTACAATTAACATCTTTAAGTCACTAAATTAGAGAATAAGAAATGGAAAAATTTTTAGCATATTGCAATTTCTCAAGACTGAATCAAGAGGAAACAGACAACCTGAACAAGTCAATTACAAGTAAGAAAACTGAAACAGTAATCAAAAGTCTTTCCCTAAAACAAAAGCCCAAGTTCAAATGAGTTTACTATTGAGTACTACCAAAGCTATGAAGATCATGCATTTACCGTTTTTTTTTCTTAGATCTTCCAAAACACTGAACAGAAACTCCTCCAAACAGCTCCCAGAAGGCCCCAATTAGTAAATATTAAGAGGCCCAACATAGGCCGATAGTACAGCAGGTAGGGAGCTTGTCTTGCATGAGGCTGACCTGGGTTTGATCCCCAGCATCCCATATGGTCTCCTGAGTACTGCCAGGACTAACCCTGAGCACTGGCTGTTGTGACCCAACAACCCCCCTCCCCCCAAAAAAGGCCCCAAGACTGAGCTATCACTGCAAATAAAAATTATAGACCTATATTACTGATGAGCATAGATAAAAAATCTCTCAACCAAATCTACTGAACAAAATTTAGTACACTGAAAGAAGCATACAACATAACCAAAGGAAAGGATGACACAAACCAACTAATGTAAGGAAAGATAAAAATCATTTTATCAGTAGATGGGAGGAAAGTCTTTGCCAATATTCAGCATTCATTTATAATAAGAATTCTCCACAAAATAGGTTATAATAAAGTTACATCAATAAAGTAAAAGTCATATAAAATAAACTCACACCTAACTATACTCAAGTGGAAAAACTTTTCCTCTAAGATCAAGCATAATGATGTTCACTTTGATCACAATTATTTAACATACTATTGGAAGTCTTGCCAAAACAATCAGGCAAGAAAAGGACATGAAAGAGATTCAGAACTTAGTCCTAAATTAAGTTCCTCTCAACATGGGGAGTTCCTTTTCCCTTCTTTTCTATTTTCCAATAAACATATATTTTCTAGGGAAAAAAAGATTCAAATTGAAAAAGAATTTAAAAAATCTATCATAATTTATAGATAACATATATAAAACACTAAAGATCCCACAAAAAAAACCCTCAGAAACAATGGAGGAAAGACTGTACAGTGGGTAAGGAGGATGCCTTGCATAGAGCTGACCTGGGCTACATACATCCGCAGCACCCCATATGGTCCCCATAGTACTATTAGGAGTGACCCTTGAATGATCCACACTGAGGGGTATGGCTCAAAAACAAAAGAAAGAAGGAAAAAGGAAAGAACAAAAGAAGGAACCAATAAGATGCCAGTCTACAAAATCGATATACAATTTGTTGCATTTGTATTCAAATAGTCCGAAAAGGAAGATAAACCTCATTTTCAATGGTATCCCCCCCAAAAATCAAGTACCTACGAATAAGCAAAGGAGATGAAAGACTCATTAAAAATATCACAACTAAAAGAAAAAAAGACAAAGAAAATGGAAAATATTTCATGATCATAGATTAGAAGAATTAATATTTTAAAGTGATCCATCCCATGCAAAGAATTATACAGACTCAACACAATCTTCTTCGAAACTTCAGTGGCATATTTTAACTATAGACCAAATATTACTAACGTTTGTTTTGAACTGCAAATCCTTCCAAATAGCCAAAGTCCCTGTGAGGAAGAAGATGGGTGGTATCACAATGATAGTAACCAAAATAATGTGGAACTAAAATAAAAGCAGACATTCAGACCATGGAATAGTCTTGAGAACCCACAGATTAAAAACCTCATGGAAGTGAGCATGTAATTTACAAAGAAGCCAAGAACATAAATCAGAGGAAGGAAGGCCCCTTAAGCAACTGATAATGAGCAAATTGGTTAGTAACAGGTAAAAAAAAAAAATGAAACTGGATAATTATCTCACAAGTAACACAAAAGTTAACTAAAAATGAGTTAAAGTCTGGTGTTAAATTAAAATTCATAAAATACACCAAAGAAAACATTGGTAAGCTATTCCATGATAGAGGGATCAGGAGTGTTCAGTGATTCAACTCCACTGGCAAAAATAAACAAATGGGATTACATCAAACTAAAATCCACGTGAAATGTTGAAGGAATTATCTTTCAAACAAAAAAACTTCCAAAAGAATGGAAGGATATATTTGCACACTATACACTTGACAAAAGGCTAATATTCAACATACATGAAGCCCCACAAAACTCAGCAACAACTCCCTCCCCCCTCTCCCACAGGCACCTGCAGGGAAAGAGAGGAAATAAAAAGGTGCTGTGTCTGATTATCAGGGAAAAGCAAACAAAAATGAAATGAGATATCAAATGATGGGAGAGAATGGCCTATGTATATATATGAAAAGAGAAATATGAGCTAGCAAGGAATTGCGGGGCGGGGGACAGACCCTCATACACAAACACTAGAAATGTAGATTGCCTCAAAAATCTACAGAAAATAGTATGGGCACTTCACAAAATTTTTAAATTGAATCAACATATGATCTAGTAATTCCACTGCTAAGTATCTTTTCAAAGTTCACAAAAACACTAATTCGAAAGATATATACACACCTATGTTCACTGTAGCACTATTTACAAATGCCAAGATCTGGAAAAAAAAAAGAGTCTGATGATGGATGAATGAATAAAGGAGTTGTGTTTATACACCCATACAATGCAATACTACTTTAGATACAATAAGAAGTGAAGATTTCCCTTTTGTTAAATCATGGATTAAATCAAGAACGTCAATCTAAGTGAAAAATGTTGGAAGGAGAAAGAAAAACAACACAGGGAATAGACAGTGTCTAAAGAAAACAAACCCAGAGACTCTGAAGACAGAACTGAGGTATTACCTAAGGTGAAAGGAGGGCAGGAGAAAGAGAAGGGTCCTATTTTTGGTGACATTGGACCCCTATAAAACATAAAACATTTACATTCTTGTAAGCCAATGTTACCTCATTAAATAAAAAAGGAAACATACACCAGCAAGATATAGGCTGAGAAATAAGCAATCTGCAGGATCCTGGAGATATTTCATTGGAATGGCAGAAGGACCAGGTTGCCATGGTGAAGGAGTGGGTAGGTGAGAGGAAGTGGCCCTGGGTTTCCAGCAGACTTTTAGAAAGGCTGCTGGAGATGGGGTAGTGAGAGGAGCATCTGATCATCTGAAATGATCTCACTTTCTCCATCTCTCTGTTCTCTTCAACCACAGTTTTGGGCCGGGACACACACGCATGCACGCACGCACTCACGCATGCATGGTGTTAAACCTGGAGTTTCTGCAGGCAAGGGACATTCTCAAGCCTATCTTCCTATCTTTTTTCTTTCTTTCTTTTTATTTGGGGATGCGCACATGTGCACATAGCACGTGTGTGTGTGTGTGTGTGTGTATGTGTAAATGCCTATCAATTTTAAAGGAGAGACTCAAATGAATTTCTAGGCTGAGAGAAAAGCTGGCGGATGGAGAATAGTGCTATTTGCTTGCAAATAGAAATAAAGCAAAGTTCCTAATGGGAAAAAAATTGCAATCTACTTCAGCAAGTCTTAACTTCTAATTGTCTCTTGCCAGGAAAGTAGTTAGTAACACCAAGGTCAGGAAAGTGCTTCGGAAAGCAGCAGCGGTGGGCACAAGACAGTGACACTAGGCTTGGAGCAACACGAGAGAGCAGGGGAGGAATTCTGTAGCCCGTGAGCTGAAATTGGCCCAATGCTGGGAAAGGCCTGACCCTAGAAACACACAAGAGGCTGGCCTGCCTCCCATCAGTAACTCCCGCAGTTCTGGTGAACACGTGAAGGAGCACCTCAACCCAGAAGGTCACAATCACTACACACGCCTGATTTTTCTAAAGAGACAAGGAAAGCAAACGTGGGCCTGAGCCTCAGTTTTGCTCGTCTTCATTTATAAGGTGGAGGAGCGTGCTATCTACATCACAAGGTGTGAGCACTTCAGAAGCAGGAAAGCGCTTTGTAAAATATACCCGGTACAGCGAGCATACATGGAAGCATTATTTGAAGTCTCTCAAAACTGGGAACTGGGTAAAACGGAAAACTGGAAGAGATGATGCACTGAAGGTTTCTTTCTTTCTTTTTTTTTTTTGCTACCACTGTAAAGGCCAATCTATCTATCTATCTATCTATCTATCTATCTATCTATCTATCTATCTATCTATCTATGATAGTAGTGAAGCAAGGACTTGTAGCTTTCACTAATGATTAACCCCTTTTTGATTTTCTGATAGCCTTCTGACACTAAGAAGGAGCCAGAAAGTTAGGTGCTGAAAGGGCATACAAATTAGTTACCCCAGGTATCGATGAGGAAACAAGTGTTAGGGGTATCCCTGTCCAGGGTATGTGCATGTGTGTGCATGTGTATACATACTGTAATAGGCATGGGCTTTAAAAATAAAAGTGTGTGTGTGCGTGTATGTGTGTGTGTGTGTGTGTGTGTGTGTGTGTGTGTGTGTTTAGGTGCATACACGCATGCAATGGCATGCAGTTCTACAGCTCTTAGGTACATCCTAATGGTTATGGTCTCAAACAGTAGTTAAGACCAACCTTGGACTATCTTAATGCAGGCTTGGATTCTGGCTATGCCTTATTAGTCTTGGACATCCAACTCCAGAGAAAAATAGAGATAGATCAGTTTCTTTATCTGTAATTGAGATAACCACCACTCTGAGAATATGGTAATAATTTACATATGTATATGTAATAATATCCATAACTATGGTTATGTGTATGTATGTAACTTCAGGCACAGTGTAAGAACCCAATCAATGGCAGCTCTTATACTCTTAAGCAAGATTCAGAGAACTGTGTGTTGTTTTTTCACAGAGTTGTTCTTTATTGGCATAACAAGAGGTGTTATCTAAAGAAGATGTTTGAAGTACAAAATCCATGTCGTCACTTAAACTTCAAAATTCAGTGAGAGTGAAAATACATCCATTCTACTTTTCTCTGAATCCTCCAGGTATAACATAGTGTCCCCAGCTCAGAATGGGTATTTAAGAAATGTTCGTTAATGGAAAGAAGGAAGAAGTATTTGTTGAACAAAATAATGTAGGGAAGAAAAAAAGGGAAAGGAAAAGGAGGGTAGAAGGGATGGATGTTGAAAGCTGCTAACTCAGGTATGATATGATGAAGAACTGTGAAAAAAGATGAGACACTGCTGAAGACTCACAAAATGCTGCTTCGTTATGTCAATGTGATTGTTTTTACTCTCTGAACTCTGATATTCCTCCTCCTTCCATCTGGCAAGTGGGAATGGATCAGATATATTTCAAGTTTGCCAACAACGATTGCTTATGGTAAATATTTGTTGCTTTCCAGAGCAAGCCAGACCATCTGAATTTTAGGTTATTTGCAATGATAAGCTTCTTCACATCTAGTTCCACTGACACTTGGTAGTATGAAAGACTATGGAAGTTTATTTGACTCCAACTGTTTAGAATGCCTCTCACATAACATCATTCATGCAGATGTGGGGCCAGCTGCTGCCATTCTTTCCTAGAATCTTACTGAAATGTAGATTTTAGTAAGGTTTTTAAAAATAGATGACACAGGTGTGATCTCTGAGTCAATTAGCACATTGGCTGTAAAAAGAATATGCAAAATTAGTCTATTTCCCCCACAAGATCTAGAATGGGAACTAAGTTTTCATTGTTTTGATTAATCCATTTTCATATGATTGTACAATTTTTGTTGGGGGGTGGAGTAACTTCCTTTAGACACATTTTTGGTGACTTGTTAAAGTGATACAATAAAGTTCTTTTGTTAGATTTGGATTCAAGTTACATTGACTAGGCACAGCACAGGAAATCTGGCACTATGGTACTATTTTTCCCAAGGTTTAAAAATACCAACACAAATATATAGGTTTTTAAGAATTGTGGCAAGCCAGAGAAAGTACTGAAAAACCTGAAAGCAATGGAATCGGATTTACTGAGGCCATGCAAAGCTGATTAATTTAAATGGCAGGAAAGACATATAACCCTCATCCCTGAAACAAAGGTTAGTGGATTGGCTGGACTCAAGTACCACACCAGGCCTTGCTAGAATCTCACACCCTTAAGTGTATCAGAGCCTTCCCTCTCAGTCAATAGAGAACTGGACGCCTTAGCCATAGTTAGAACTCTCCTAAAGCAAGAAAGAATACAGTTGAAAGTCCAGGGAACTATTCTTTTCATAGAGAGTTGCTGCTTATAAGAGAGAGTACCCCAAAGTAAAATTGAAATTTTTATTTTAGTCACCCCAAAGTCTGTAACATTCTATTGCTGTGTTGTGGATCAGGGCGCTGGAATTAGAAACAACAGACAAAATCAGCCTTACGCTCCTCCCTGGTCTACAAGCTACTGCGCTATGTTCTGAGAGCTGGGCTTCTTCTGCATGAAACACTTTCCACCTGTGTATCTCTTTGTGTGTTATAATACATAATGATAATCTTCATATTACTCTAACCTTTTCATATTCACAAAGGTTAATTAAGTGACACAGTTGGTCACAGACACTGAGAGGCAGAGAAGCATCTAAGCTCCACTTTCTGTACTCTATGTTCAATGCTTTCTGAGGTATGATAGTAGCAGAAGTACTTAATAATTACTATGCATTTACTAATGTGTCAGGAATTTCCATATAAGGCTATCTCACTCAATTATCATAATAATCCTAGGATGTGTATATCATTAGTATCCACACTTAACAATTGTGGAAAGTGAGACCAGAGGTTACATAATATGCCCAAGGTCACACAGTTATCAAGAAGCATAATCAAGATTTGCTCTTTCAACAATTCTGCTAGAATGCCTTCCTGCCAAAACATAGCTACCCCACTAAAAAAGGTTTCATAGGGGCCAGGGAGCGGGGGCTTAGGTACTTGCCTCCCATTTTGGTTGACCCTGGTTTGACCTCCAGCACCACATATGACCCTCTGAGCAATCATCAATAGGTGTGGCTAAAATACTCCCTGCCCCCTGAAAAGAAGTGAAAATTGAAAACAACATTACTCTTCAGAATTTCCATCCAGAATTTAGGAAATAATATTTGTGAGAAGAAAATACAGGTGCTCCAAGTCTTATGTAACAGGTCACTGGGTTGGGGTTTGCCGCTCTTGTACAACCAGCTGATACTATAAGGGCACAGTCTGTAAAGAACCATTTTCAGTGTCCAAATACACTATAATTTGGATGATGCATAGCAACTGTGTACTGAGTGGAAATCAACAGAAATGATCAAGTCTTTACTGAAGTACCTTCTCAAGGTCATGCTGCTAACTTCGGGTGATTATATCTGTGTTTTAAAATCGGGGATAGTCAGGGAGGAGCAGTTAAAGGGCTAAAGCACAGGTACTGCATGCAAAAGACCTAAATTTAAGGGCTAGATTTACAGTACATGGGGCTCTTGCCTTGAATGTAGCCAACCTGGATTCAATACCTGGCACCTGATATGGTTCTTTCATGAGACATGGTTGACCTAGGCCCAATCTTCAGCACCACATATGGTCCCCTGAGTCTTACCAGGAATAACCCGTGAGCACTGCTGGGTGTAGCCCCCAAACAAAATGAAACTAAAGACCCAATAAAAAGACCAAGTTCAACCCCTGGCACCCCATGGTCTTCTGAGACATCGCCAGTGAAGGACAACTGAGCATCAAGCCAGGAGCATCCCTGGAATATTGCTGGGTGTGACCCCAAACTAAAATAAATAAATAATTAAAACTAAGAAAAAATAAAGTCAAGAGACATAAACCTGAAATCAAAAGGACAAATTCTGACTCATGTCAAAAAAAAAAAAAAAGTATGACCCAGCCAAGTATATGTAGCCTACAGACAGGCTTTGTTTGGCTACACGTGGTTTCTAAATTCTTGATCACCAGTCAACAATAAAAAATTAAGGCATTCCATTAAACAAAGAAAATGTCCAAATTCTTTAGAAAACAGGAACATATGACACTAGGCATGGCATCTATTCTCCAGCTTACCAATTTCAGTGGAGCCAAGTTTATACATTTACTCTTTTGCTTGGGCCCTAGAAGGCTCAGAGATTCCAAATGATAAACTAGATACTGTGGTGGGGGAGGGGAGTCTGGTCCACAACTGGTGCTGGTTCTGTTACTCCTACTTCTGTGCTCAGGGGTCACTCCTGGTGCGGCTCAGGGGGCTATATGTGGGGCTGGAAATTGAGACCCGGTTAGCCATGTGCAAAGCAAGAGACTTAATCCCTGGATTATCTCTCTGACTTGGAATATTTCTTTTTTTGCTTTGGGGATTCCACCTGGCGGTGTTTAGAGGATACTCCTAGCTTAGTGGTAAGCCATGGGTGCCTGTGCACCATTCAGTATCGGGGGACTCAAACCCAGAGCTTCAGCAGGCAAAGAACATATTCCAGCCCTCTGAGCAATCTCTCTGGTTCAAAGCTGAAAGTGCATCAGAGCTGGCTGTGATTCTTGATTCACGGTCTCAATACACCCAACAGTCTACTCAGTCTGCCTTGCTGTAATAGAATGTGGAAATATTAGTCATTTAAGTGACTGAACTTCAGCCTGACCTCAAATGACTAAAGAACCCAATAGTTCATTCTCAACCTGGGTAAATGGCCTCTGAAACATTAGAATACTTCTAGCATTAAAGCACCACTTCATGGGTCGAAGCGAGAGTACAGCAGGCAAGGTGCTTGCCCTATATGCAACTGACCCAGTCCAAACCCCAGCACCATGTATGGTCCCCAAGCACTACCAGGATTGATCCCTGGACTCAGAATTAGGAGTAAGCCTGAAGCACTGCTGGTTGTGGCCCAAATACCGCAGATAAATTTAAAATAAAGCAAGCTCCATCACAAACATTACAAATTGGCTCAGCATCCTTCCACTGGCACCAAATGGATGGGGCTGTTGTTTTGCTGTGTTCTGAGAGTTCGGGCAAAGAGCTCTCTCACCCGTGTGTTTTAGGGAAGAAAGTCGGTCATGGGCAGAGCCAAAAGACTTTTCAAAGCTATCTTCTGCTGGTTCATGGTAACAAGGGAGGCAGGCACAAAGTTGATATTTGTGTTCGCGGAGTCCTGCGGGGTGGGTGGGCAGGGTTTCCTTCAAGAAAATTCTGTGGTCTCTGCAGCTGTGCTACTATTCAGGAAGACTGGAGGTCTGGAGAGCCAGGGAGGCAAATCTGCATTTGAGAAAGTCTTAAATGACTAAATTAACTGCACTTACTCAATCCAAATATAGTTACAAGATGAACTACACCAGGAGAAAATGAGATTTCCCTGACCAAATTTTAGATTTTATAATGTAATAAAAATATTTCCTCAATTAGTCAGTGACTTGCTCTTGAATTCTGTGTCTTAAACAAAGGCTGCACAGACATTTAAGGACTTTCTCCTGTCTGGGTTGCGAGGAGGAAAAAAAGGAACTATATTATAAGGAGCCAAATGCATTGCTTGAATTACACATTTGGTACCACTTTATAAATGAATCAGAATTCAAATAAAGAATTAAGTTGGGGGGGGAGTGCAATGCCAGGGATGAAAGATTTTCTCTACAAAATAAGGTTACTCAGATCACTTTTTCATTTTTAACAGAACTAAGGAAAAAAACCTCACTATGTGCAAGATAGGGAATATGCAATTTCTTCCACTGATAAAAGAATTCTTGGCTTGTTAGAAGGACTGCAGCCAACTCAGCTTTATTGTTGCAAACACACAATATGCACACAGGACAATAAAACTGTTTAATAAGAGAACAGAACAGGATCAGAAGATGTTGCAATCAGAGAACATTTTAGGTAAACGGTTTTAAAATAATATTTCATCAGTTTAGAAACACTCTGGAAAGTCAAATTCAGTTGCTGAATGCATGCAGTCTTTCTGGAGGGCATTTGGGGGTCTATTTTTCTCTTCTAGAAACACAAGCCAAGTTTACACTGAGCCATCTCCTAGCAAAGATGGGCCTGAGGGAGCATCGCTCCTTCGCCTAGGTCATGTTGTCCCTATTATAGCTTGCGGTGCCAATAAAAGACTCGTCTGTGTTTTCTTTTGGTTTGTTTGTTTGTTTGTTTGAATAAACACCTTTACCATTCGTTTGTTGACTGCTCTGGGGATATAAAGTGAAAGCCATGGTTTACTTAGCAAAAAGTCCTTCCACATTTTTAAAACAATAGTGAGGACACAAGAATGGTTCATTGGCCTGGGGGAAAATAGCTCTTGCACAGAGGTCTGTGTTCAATTCCTGACATTCCGGGGCCTCTGAAGCTCCACTGAGTATAGCCTTGGTGCCCTCTCTCCATCAAAAATGGGGAAAAAAAAATGATTTCTGCTCTTAAGGAACATGATCTTAAGCAGGAAAGCACAATGTGGCAAACAAAATATCTTCTCATTAGTACACAGTTCAAGCATTTTTTGCTAATTTATGGACCATGTAAAAGACGGGGTTTATTATGTCATTATTGTTATTATTATTATTGTTTTTTGGGGTCACACCTGGCAATGCTCAGGGATTACTCCTGGCTCTGCACTCAGGAATCACTCTTGGCAGTGCTGGGGATTGAACCCAGGTTGACCACTTGCAAGGCAAACACCCTACCCACTGTATTATCGCTCCACCCCCCGTTATGTCATTCTTAAGCTGACAAACAATGCCACCTTCTTAAGCAAACTTCTTCAGGCAGAGAAATACAGGACTTTCAGCTCAAAGGGGGGAAAAAGTGCTACAATTTTTTTAAAATGTCACTTATTGCAACCAATCTATGGAGAAGATAGGCTAGCAGCAAACATTTTAAATGTACCTATTTTCTGATAACAAAGTTGGATGATTTTACGCCCCAGGGAATCGGCTCAAGAGGCAGAGCATATGTCTCATGCAAGATCTTGAGTTTGACCCTTAGTACCAAAGGATATACCTCTGCTGCCCCGCAACACTGCGAGGTGTAGCTCCTAGGAAAACATTAGGATCTGTTTGCTAAAGGTTTCAATACTTAGCTTCAAGATCAAGAAATTAAAGTAGCAACCTTTGCATCTTAATGCACCTTTTCTGTCCCGTGGCAGGGTAATGTGCTCTAACTAAACCAGATGTTCCTGAATCGACTTCACCTATTACTCCCTTTCCAGGAAAAATTTGAAAAATCACTATCTTCTTGCCCCTTCCCTCCAAATCTACCTCTAACTAAAGAGGAACTGTCCCACTCCAACTGCATATGATAGTAGTGGAGACTATACTAGCCACTGGGCCATTCCTATCACCTGCTCTGAACGATGAAGCTGTCACTGTTAACAAACATAAGCAGAGCTGTCTTCCTGTCTACTGAAGGACCCTTAACAGAACACACTCCAATACAAACTTCTTGTGAGCGGAATCTGTCTTAGCAGGGCCTCATGTTCCTAAATAACGAGGAAGCTTCTCTCCCTCAGAGGCACAGAACGCGTTAAGGTTGGTGCTGTGGCAATCGACCATTCGCAGTGGCTCCAGGGATAAAGCAAACAAGCCTTGCTCTATCACTGGGCTCCATCTGTGCGAATTGCCTCGGGCTCAGCCAGGTCTCAGCTCCCAGGTGCACTGAACCGTATCTATCAAAATATTTATCCCGAAAACAGCTTTGTAATAAGACGGGAATGTCCTTTTTTGATGATTTCCTTTGAACACTTTGTGTGTATTTAATGGGAAATTCTGAACCTTCGGAGCGGATAGGTTCTATGAACCTGCTTGTTTACATAAACACTTGGATGGTGGTACTTGATGCACTACAGCCACTAAGGAGACGTACCCTGCATACGGTACTGATGTGATTTTAGATATGTGAACATGCCTGACGATTTGACCTTGGCCCCTGGCTCTAACTCCTTCTCCTTCTCAGGTCTATGGGCATTTTCTTCAGTAGCAATGGCACATTAGCACTCTATGGAGCAAGTCAAAGTTGGAAGGGTCTAACTTTTGAACAGGTCTTAGCTTCTGGGACAGCGATTTACATTATAAAAGGATAAACAATAGGCGATTGTTTAAAGAAAGAACATAAAAACGTGCCCCCAAATCTCTCTAGCTCTGAAATACTCAGACCTCATTGCTGAGATCTTTGCCATCACATGCACAGGGTGATTGCAGAGTGACCCCGGAAACCAAGGTCCAGTATTGAGTCACCCCTATGTGAAGGGCAGGTGGAAGGTCAGTTATTCTACAGCCTTGCAAAAGCAAACAGTGCAAACGCGGCCAGTGTCTCTACTCCCCACTGTGCCAGGCCCTGGCTATGGCATCCCTCGGCTTCAGCCTCTCTGGTATTCTGCCCACAGGGCTTCTGGGCTACCCCCAACTTCCTTTCCTCTAACTTTGGAAGGAAAGGCAGGGTGGCCAGCAAACCTGAGAGCAGGGTCAGAACAAAGTTCATGAAGTGGTTTATGGGACCACCTGGGGGCCCCAAGCCTGCTCAATCTCTGTCAGTGTGCACTCATGTCGCCTGCCTACGTGGAGGAAGTGCTTCAACGCTTTTGTTCTGCCGTGCCTGCTGCGTCTCGGGCTCTGCGCTCAGGAGTGACCTCTGGCGGTGCATAGGGAACCAGATGTGCTGCTGGGGACTCAAACTGGGACCAGCATAACATAAGGCAAGTGCCTCAATGCCTCTACTTCTCTCTAGCCCCCCTTTCTTCCCTTTTAATAAATAAAACTGAATAATAAAGTATCAAAACAGCCACGTACTCCTCCCCACCCCCTCACAACAACAACAACGAAGGTCACCATCACATAACACGCCACTCAGGGAAACACCGCATGTGAATACTTTCGGGCGGAGTGTACACTGCTGAACACCGTTTCCTGTTTCTTTTCCTTGGGTGCAGGGAGCTCTCAGGCACTGCTTAGTGAGCCCTTGGGGCCACCCCCAGAGACACTGGGCGCATCAAACTAGGCGCTTCCGTGCTAGAGAGTGCGGCGCTACTGGGCACTACCTGGCCCCTGTGTTTTCTCCCGGCCTGGAAGAGTGTTTTGCGGCCACACCTGGTGGTGCCCAGGAGTCACTTCCAGTTCTGTGCTGAGGGGGTCATAAGTGACACCCGACTTTGAACCCAGGTTGGTAGTGTGCAAGACAATTGCCTTAATCTTTGTACCATCTCTTCACCCCACCCCTTCCCTTCCCCCCAACCCTGCCAATTTATTTTGAAAATCTCAAGTGTGCTCAGTTTTTCTTTTAAAAATTATTTTTGTCCAAAAGTTGCCCCACAGGCTATGAGAAGACCTAACACACCGCAGTGCCACCTCAAACACACAGGGGGCTCCATCGGCAGTACTTCCCACCCTCTTCTTCCCGAAGCGACCAGAGACCCGTCCAGAGAAAACCATGTCCATTCAGAGTTCTGAATGAAACAGCCCAGGAGACGAGGGCAAAGACCCAGGCTGGCTGCACTGGGCAGCAAAAGACAAAACACAAAAGCCTCGTGTTTAGGCAGGAAGGGCTGGTGAAGGGGATCGTTCCTTAGTGTGATGGCCGCCTCTGGCTTGGCCTTCCATGCTGGCCACCGTGCAGAGACAGAGGGAGGAGGGAACCACAGAGAAGCACTGTTAGCAGAGCCTGACACAGGGAAAGAACATGCTTTCTCACTCAAAGTTTGCTGTAGGTGATAATCGGTATGCCTAAGAACTGGGTACAAATGACATGGGCAAAGTAGGAACAGGAAAAAAATGGGAATGAAACCAGAGGGAAATACACAGAAATGATAATGCATGATTTTTAAAAAATTCTGGTTTTGTTTATGTCTCTTTCTCACACCGGGCAGTGCTCAGGGTTTATTCCTGGTGGGGCTCAGGGACAACATAGGGTGCCTGGGATTGAACCCACGTCAACTTTTCATGAAAAAAGTAGAGTATGTGAGGGAGGTATGAAGTTTTTTTCAGCCAAGATGTGAGGTTATATAGGATATCAGAGTAGGAAAGGGGGAAGATCAAAAAAAAGATTATTTCATATCATTATTATTATTATTTTGCTTTTTGCGTCACACCCGGTTATGCACAGGGGTTACTCCTGGCTCTGTGTTCAGGAATTACTCCTGGTGGTGCTCAGGCGACCTTATGGGATGCTGGGAATCAAACCTAGGTCAGCTGCGTGCAAGCCCTACCTACTGTGCTATCGCTCCAGCCCCCATATCATTATTTTTTTAAAAGTCTCCTCCACTCTCCAAACTCATGAACAATCAAAAGCAACTAGATGCTTATTTTTACAAATTAAAAAAAAATTCTAACTCTAGGGTCAGAGAGATAGCACCAGTGGGTAGGGCACTTGCCTTATACGCAGCTGACCTGGATTCGATCCCTGGCACCACATATAGTCCCGTGAGCCTCACCAGGAAAGATCCCTGAGCACAGAGCCAGGAGTAAGCCCTGAGAACAGCTGGGTTTAACTCTCCTCTCCCTCAATATGTAACTCTAGTCAACGAAACTAAAGCTGCACTGATCCAACACCAAAAATTCACCATATCATAAGGAAAACAAACACACATAGAAGTGGAAATCTGGAAATGCTTTGAACCCCTCTCCAAACACAAACCCACCTGGAAACTGCAAGGTCTTAACTAGCAACTGAGTTTGACTCTGAACTCAAATGCAACTAGCTTTTTTTTTTTTTTCTTTTTGGTCACACCCGGTGATGCACAGGGGTTACTCCTGGCTCTGTACTCAGGAATTATTCCTGGTGGTGCTCAGGGGACCATATGGGATGCTGGGAATCAAACCCGGGTCGGCATGCGTCCTAGGGCTCACGCAAGGCAAACGCCCTACCAGGTGTGCTATCGCTCAGCCCCAAATGCAGCGTTTTAAAAATTCAAATTGCCTTAAAAAATAAAATTAAGTGGACTAAAAATAAAATCTGCAAGGCAGGCAGAATTTAAACAAAAAAATACAGGTGCTTGTACAGAATTTTGTACAAGTTATACAATTTGTTCTGCTAATTTACTTTGGAAGCCCCTGGTTTTAGTAAATAAAACCAGAGACTTCCCTGGGTATCATTTTTCTGATATTTTTGCTTTGGAAGCTTGAGGACTTGAAGATTTTCTCTGAGCCTGGGACCTCTGCCCTGCCCAACACCACCAGGTAGGCCTCGCTTGTACAAGGCCCGGGCAGGGCGGAGCTGCCTGTCTCAAACACAGGTGCCAGGCCCCCGTCCCAGAAGCTCTGAGCTTCTCTAAGAATGACATCACTGTTCAGATGAATCACCAACAACACATTCCACATCACAGGAGAGGGACCTGACTGGCGCTGAGCAGGGAAGAAGAGGCTACCAGCTCCAGAAAACCTGGGCGCCTAACTAGCTTCCAGTCTGGTCAGAAGACAAGGAGATCACCAAGAAATGGCCATGCTCACGAGCCTTAAGGGTCTGAATACTCAGAATCCAGCAACCCAGTTTCAGCAGGTATCAAAAGGAAGTCGTGGGAAAGCCTTCTTTCCCAGCTGATCCAACCCGCAGTTTGTGCCAGAAATAGGGCCGGAATTAAGCAGGCTTCCAGCCGTGCTGGTCATCTCTGTGCCGGCTTTCCTAAACTGAGAGACACACTTCCAAAGATAATCGGATGAATCACAATCACATGGGGGCAGAAAGACTGGAAGGCAGTGGCAGTTTCCAATGTGCCCCCAAACTCTAAGCTGGAAAGGTAGCTCTGAAATACACCTTCCAGTTCTTTTGAGTGAAAATCAAAATTTAGGACACTGTAGGAAGGCAGTTCAAACAAAAGCTAATTTTGTTTAATGAACTAACCAGGAAGGCATTGTGAAAGTATTGTGCAACTAAATGCTTAGCTAATTACTGTGAGATCAAATAACTGTTACCATAGTTACCGCACACTGTTTTCCATAATAGCGTTTATCACTTCAATAAATCTGTGTGATGCAACAAATATAAAAAGTTTACTGTAACATGACTATAATGTTTTGGAAGGCACACACTGATGACTGACCTAGTGGAAGTACCTTCCCATATTTGTCAGTGGACAAGGGGCGACACTGCATCTAGTTGACTCAACAGTGAGATGTTTCCCTGTTAATAGGCTGCAATTCCTCAAAAGTTCAATTCTCCCGGCCCTGTCAATCAAAAGGAAAATCACACAACCCTTTGAGCATTCCATGCGGCTTCTGATTGGGAACCATGTATGCAGCAGCAGCAGGCTCCATACATCATGCTCTCACCCTTCCTACATGCTGTATGTAGGCCAGGGATCCAGGGCAAGGTCATCCAGCTCCCATGTGGGAGAAACTGCCCCCAAGGCTGTCTTACTGCTCCGAAGTCAGTGCTCTTTCCATCACAGATGGCACACAGCTTTAAGGAAGGACATAAAAAGACCACTTCCATTACTCTCTCTCTTTGCTGCGAGATACGGGCTGAAGTGATAGGAGAGGGCCAGAGGAAATCCTTGAACTGATGTCACAGCACCACAGGAAAATGGAACTTCTTCCCCAGGTTATGTATGCTCCATTACCAGTCCTGCTCCTCTCCAACCAGGGATTAGTCATGGGACCACTTTCACTCATCCCTGCCTCCCTTGCTTGCCTTTTTGGAAATCCAAATGCTGAGATTTCTGAATAAGTGAGATGCCTAACATGATCTAATAAGTCAAGAATGACAAAGCTGTGGTAGGAGTGAGATGATAAGGTAAAGGAAATGGCAGAATTCAAATTTAGTTCAGTCAACAAAGGTCGAATTGCCCTGGGCAAGATACAAATATCTCTTTGGGTTTTGCCATCTAGAAAATGGGGCAACTGACCCCACTTACTAGCTTTTTTTTAAAAATTTTTTATTAGAGAATCACTGTGATATACATTTACAAATTTTCGTGTTTATGAACTTTTGTGTTTGCATTTCACTCATACACCCACTTACTAGCTTACAGGGATATTACGCAGATGAATGAGTTGAAGTTGCTCAGTTCTCTGAAGAGACAAAGTTCTAAGTGCAATAATCAATATCCAGGTGAAACAGAAAACACACTGTGATTAGAGAGTTATTAAGAAGTGAAGCTGAAGTCACTTTCGAAAGGGTGTCCCACTGCAATAAAAGTCAGTGTGCACCCGCCAGCACCCCATGGCGAAACCCCAGGACTGCTCCCTCTGAAACCTGATTCATAGCTATTCAGCACCGTCCCAAAGGTCTCAGCCTGAAGAAGCCAAAGCCACTGCAATGCAGGTTTCAAAGATGAACAGGTAGGACTGAATCAGCCTCAGGTGACTCAACTGCTATAAATCTCACTCATGTTAGAGATAGTCAAAGGCTGATGCCTCTATCTTTGTCCCCCTCCTTGCCCCCCATTACCTCAGCATTTAAGTCACAGCCTTGTCCCCTGGCACCACCCGCTTATTTCTGCTACACATCACATTGCTACCACTTCCCCAGTCCCTCTCAGATTCAACTCCTCTTTCACCCACCTGGAGAGTCAGATAAGACCCCCCTCCCGATTACAGCAACTGTCTTGCTACTGTCTTCCTTCTTCCGGTTTCCCCTCCCCCTTAAATGCCTGTTACTCTGTTGCGTACCTGCTGATCGTGACTTGCTCCTGTGTAAAACAACCCATGCATGCTATTTGAAGGATAAAATTCAGGCTCTCTAAGCAACGGACAGGAGGGTTTGCTTAGTTAGCCTCCAATGGATAAATTTCCAATTTCATCTTCATGTCTTGTCTTATCACACACTGGTCACTCTCTCCTATGAGTCTCATCGGTTTACTGCTAGCACAACACCTATTACACTGCCTTGAAATTTTTGTTTAAAGATACGAGTCCTGAACAACCCTAAGGGCAGTGACCAGTCTTTGGCCTCATAAAGTCCACGCGTATTCAATAAATGTTAAATGAATGACTGGATGGACAAAGGCGTCCAGAGACACATTAACCAGTTATGTCAACTCTGTTACACTCCCAGCTTGGTAAGGGCTCCTGGGCAATTAATTTGATTGATGCTTTTAACTAGCGATGATGATGATGATAGCGGATTCAGGATGTCTAGTTATTAAGACTCAAGGGAATTAAGTTTTCCTTTGTAGCACAAACCTAAACAATTCAACATTCCCTTGAAGCTTTAGATTTAGTCAAAAGTCCATGAACTACTACTAGTAACAAATGCTGGAAGCAGAACACAAGACTTACTGGTTGTGAAGAGAGCTGTGATCAGGGCATATCATATCCATCAGAACTCTTGTTGTAAAAAAGCAAACTCTCTGGTGAAAATTTTACAAGGATGGGTCATAAATTAATTAAATTGTGCCTTGAGACTATTTTAAAATGGGATCGTTTGGTTTGCACTGCACATTAAGAGAGAAAGTGAAAGAAACATATTTCACCTCTTTGCTCTGGAATGCTATGGGATACACATAACCAAAGAGAGTCACATATGAACCAGCTTCTCTGGGTCAAAGTAAGAGAACTAAGTGGACCTTAACCTATTTGGGGGAATGGGCAAACAGACAAACAAAAGAAGTTAATAGTCAGGAAATAAAATCATTCAGGGGCCAGGAATGCAGAATGCAAACTTGTCATGGATGAGATTCTGGGTTCAATTCATGGCAAAAACCAACCGACTACCACCACCACCACCACCACTAAAAGTGTCCAAAAGCCTGGGTCTTGGGTACTAACTCAGTAATTAGAGGTGTATCTAATAACTTAAGTTCAAGTTCCAACACCACATGGCGCCTCCAGCATGTCTGGCCTGAACAATAAATCAAATCACCCAGTTTGCAGAGTATTCCCAGGAGCTGTCCTAAGTCACCAAAGTACTAGGGTCTCCCCATCAATAAAAGGTCCCCTAAAAAGAAGATACAGTATCACCCCTGAATGTGTCAATTAAAAGAGCTTACACAAGAAATTTAAATGCCCATTAGTTATCTGGGAAAAAAAAAAAACCAAAATAACTTCAATTATAGCTCCTGCAATGATCACCCAGTAGAAACATCTATTGTTTTAGCTTTCTACTTTTTGACACACTTTCTCCTCCTAGATCCCAATTTTGGGGAGGCAGAGTGGGAGGCTAGGTTATTCCTGGCTGTGCTCAGGGATAACTTCTGGCTCTAGGTCAGCAAACAGTCCTGGCCTTGCTCAGAGAACCAAATGTGAGGCCGGAGACTTGAGCCAGGGTCAACTGCATGCACATGGGCCTTATCTCCTGTACCATCTCTTCAGTCCCATAGACTACTTATCTACTACTTATCTATCTACTACTATTGGATCTTAAGGGGCACTCCCTTAAAACTGTACCTGAAAGGTATCTTACTTGCTTCCCTCTGGTTGTCAGTTCTGCTCTTGGCCTGAGATTTTTCTCAGAGTAACATTGAAAGCAGAAGAAACACCATTTTCAGAGGGTTGTGGTGATTCCAGGAGTAAGTCGGAAATACTTAGATCAAGAGAGAGTGCAGGGACATCTCTTTATATTATTATTTGAGGAAGGCTAGGATGAGCCACTGAGGCTGCAAGATGACACAGTAATGTTCTCAGAAAATGTCCCGACAGCTCTCCCCCATACAGTGCTGCTTCTCTCTGGGTTTGTCTGTCTCTTCATGGTTCTGAGTGGCTTCAAGATTATCCTGCCCCGTCCCTGGCCATACTGTAGAGTCCAGTGACAGTCCATTATGATAGACACGGACAAAACTGAGCAGAACAGATACACAAAGGATCTTCCTGGAGTATAAATTTTATTCCCCCTTGCGGGGTATGGAATAAATCATCTCAAAAAAGAGGGATGTGGGCGAACAGCCAGAGTTACTTCCCGTTTTCTCCCATGGGAGTGACAAGTCCACCTGGATGTGCTGCTCAGGCTCTGGGCCTCACTCCTCGGTGCAGTTTGTACTTTACTTGTGGTTCCTGCACATGTGCCCGCCAGGGGCCACATTCTTCTCTCATTATAATGCACACGCATGATGCCGCCAGCAGGTCAACCTGTACCTGTGGGGCGAGTGCATCAGCAGCCTGATGGTGCTGTCAGACTTCCTGATATCCCCAAATTGCTGCTGTGCCTTTGGCTAGACCCCAACAACTTGGGACCAAGTTTACCAAGAAACTAAAGAGCCAAAAGTTAGGAATGTGGGAGCCATGCCCACAAACCAACTCTGGCTCAGCTATACAAGCTCATTTATCAGCCTTATTTCAGAGACCCATAGATAAATCTCAAAAGAGATCCAAAGCCACAGTTAATCCTTGACCTGCACATAGTTGAACAGACTGGGGTAAATCGGGGGTGGGGGCGGGGTGAAGGGGAGTCAGCCTGGTGCCTGCCCAAGCAGAGCCCCCGGCAGCCACTTGTTCTCATAACCCAAAACTGCCACATGCCCCCGGCCAGACTCCACCGTCTCAGGATGGACCTCACTGAGATATTAACCTGTTGAAAATCTGGGTATGTGACTGATATCTCCTGCCTTTCTTGGAGTTAGGCTGGGCTACCTCCTTCCACTTCTCTAGAAGCACTGGCAATCACCCCCATGAACCAACTCCAGTGCCATCATATAAGCTCTTCTACCAGCCTTGCTTCAGGGACCCATAGATAAATCTCAAAAGGGACTAAAAGCCCCAGTTAATCTTGGACCTGTGCATGGCTAAACAGACTGGGCAAGTTGAAGGGGGGCAGGTTGGCCTGGTACCTGCCCAAGCAGAGCACCCGGCAGCTGCTTGATTCCACAATCCGAAATCACTGCCATACCCGTGGCCTGACTCTACCATCTCAGGACGGACCTCACCAAGATATAATCTGCTGAAAGTCTGGGTATGCAGGTTTTGTGACTGATATCTCCAGGCTTTCTTGGGGTCGGGATGAGCTTTCTCTCCCCACCTCCCTGTGCTTCCAGAAGCCTTGACAGTCACATCCATGCTCCATAGCTGCCACGGAGATAAAAAGCTACTCCAGCCTTACTGTCCTGATAAAAATACTGAATGCCCTGAATAAACATGATGACCTCTTAGTACCTGTATTGCAAACCATAATGCACAAAAGGAAAAGGAGACAGCAAGAAGAAAAGTGCCTCCCCATAGAGGGAGGCTGGGGGTGAGGCGTGGGATGTTGGAGGATGATGGGAGGGAAACAGAGGACATTGGTGGTGGGAAATGTGCACTGGTGGTGGGTGCTGGATCATCGTGTGACTGAAATTCAATCATGAACAGCTCTGCGATGGTCTATCTTATAGATATTCAATTAAAAAAATTAAAAAAGTAATGTGGAGTTCATGCCCACTTCAACCAGCTTAGTCAGAGGCTGAATAATGTAGCAGTACTCCTACATTAAGAAAACAATAAAAAACATAATGCTCAAGCACATTCTGACCGTAGTGCTCGCCAGGTTTGGCTCTCCTGGCCGCAGTGCGAGCGCATTTTTGGTTGAGGTGCTGGCTGGGGGCTGCAACTTCCAGTTGCAGGAACTCTCACATACCTGGCCATGTTCTCTGGAGGATGCACAGTTAAATGGTCAAATCATGATGATGGCCATATGACTAGTACTTGTCTATATAATGCTAGATTCTTTTGAGAACCTTCAAGATTGCCTTTATTTGCTTCTCACATTAAAGTATAAGGTACACAGGCTGACTTACACACTGTGCTGTGTAATGATGGGGATACTGGGGGGAATGCAAACCACAGTAGCCAATTTATGCAAAACAGTATGGATGGTCCTCAAATTACATAGAAGAGAAATAATCAAATAATTTATCTATTTAACTTTTTGGTTTTTAGCTAGAGACAACAACAGCATTTGAAAATATATGTGCACCTCTTTATTTACTGCAGCACTATTTACAATACCCAAGATTTGGTAACAACCAAAGTATCCATTGAGTGATGACTGGGAAAAAAAAATGGAGGGTCTGCATACAATGGAATACTACTTAGCTCTAAAAAATGGAGATGAAATCATGCCATTTGCCACAACACGTACGGACCTAGAGGATATTCTGTTGTGTGAAGTAAGTCAGACAAGGAAAGACAGATACTACATGATTCCACTCACATCTGGAGGATAACATAATAAAACAGATAAATGAAACAAAATGAAGACAAACTCTCACACAAAATAGAGTGGGCATTTATCAGATGGGAAAAGGGGCTTGAGGGTCTGTGAAAGGAACAGAGGGCCAACTGTATAGTAACAGAGGGATACTAGACTTTTGATGGTGTTTGTAATGTAGTCTATAGAAATGTCGAAATATGATGTATATTTAAAATATATACAACTTCATAAACCACTATTACTTCAGGAATATTTTATGTAAATGGGTGAACAACAGCATTTCAGAGGTGGAAGAAACAGAATGGATCCAACAAAATTTATTGACCAGGAAGTTTAGGAAAATAACTGAACTCCAGAGTAATGCTGAGTCCGTTACACAAGACTAGGGAGTTAAAAGCACCAGGTTCGTTCCCAAGTTTCAAAATGCCTGGCACGTACAAAACTCTGGCTGTCTATTTGTCTGTTACCCCAGTATCTAGAGCAATATTTGGTGAATGAATGAATGAACAATGAATGGATGAATAATTGTGAATGGATAAATGAAGACACGGAAAAATTTTTTAAAAGTCTGACTCATACACTAGCAATACAGACATCAGCTTTCATAAAATTACTTAAATCTGATTTCACAAATGCTTTGCAAAACAAGCTTCTAGATTGTCTCCCATTCTTCCTTACCTGTCATTTAAACCAAAGCAGATATTTTCCCTTGACCTATTTTCAAAGCTAATCTTTAAATCCCTTGGTTACAAAATCGTAAGGATTAAATATTTGTTCTGTGAATATGTACAATGGTTCAGGCAAGAAAACAACGTAAAAGTGTAAGTATGCTGATTAAATTACATTTCAGAATTCAGGCTACCAATAAGAGCTCTATTAAAATGCCCTCAATGATGAATCTCCAGTGAAAGCAGTTAGTTGCTGATATTTCAAAAGCTACAGGGACCAAAAACCCAATTATATGAAAATAGTAACAGCAGAGCACAGAAGCCAAAGTGAAAAATAAAAAACAGATGTGTCCAGAAACAATAAAGTCTTTGTGACATCGGAGCTCGACTAAGACTAACACCTATGTGCAATTTTCCAGTAGAAAACAGAGTTCACCATTCCCAACCTTCCTAACATGATCCCCTTACACTGTGTCCCTGTGGTAAGTGAGCTGGGGGACAGCATGCATGAACTTGCTCTGCAAAGTAGCCAGCACAAGAGTGATCGTCAATAAATGTGACACAATGAATTAGTATAATTCCACAAAAAATGGCAGGTAAGGACACGATTCTGTGATGACTATGAGGCACTCTGTTTGAGTCACAAAACTCAGGTTTTCTTCTTGTTTTCACTCAAATGTAAATATTGGGGTTTCCTGTCAGAACTACTGAATGTTTTTCTCGGCAGGCTGTCTTCAACCTCTTGTTCTCTATTGTACTTAGGGAGAAAATAAGATCATGGATCTCTGGGATAACACAACCCAACCTGCCCTAAAACATGTGTGCTTCAGGGCAGGGCTTCTCAAACGTTTCCTTCTCATGATCCCTTCGAAAACCTGAGCATTATTTATGTTACCTCATGCCTAAGATAGGCATACAAGATAGGTTCAAAAATCAAACATTTACTGACAATAAATCATAAAGAAACTAATTTTAAAACAAAATCTTTTAAGATTTTTCATGACCCCATATGGTTTTGCAACCCCATATAGGGTCATGACCTACAGTTTAAGGAACTAAGTGTAAGACATATTAGAAATTACAAGATTAGTTGGTGATAGAATAGAGAAGAGTTCTTCTAGAACCAAATCCTCATTTTTGAAGGGATACAGAAGCTCAGAGAGGAAGGTGAGTGAATTACCAATTCAAAGTGAGGGAGCCAGCAGAACAGAATCCAGATCTGCAGAAGAAAAATATGTGTGTGTATGGGGGTGGGGGGTGGTGGTGACAAGGAGGATAAGCGGGCAAGGGGGATAAGCGGTGGGGGGGGCGGGGGGGCTGCTGGTGCGGGACAGTAGGTAGGGATGCACAAAAGTAGTCACATGAATCACCAAACCTATGATCACACATGTATATTTAGCATCAGTGAATCAAAAGCAACCTGTCTCACACGACAATCATCCTTTGCCATGGTGATGTTTTGGTGGAATAGTGTGGCTCAGATGACCTCATCACTAAGTTTCCCCTCTTGCTTCCATTCTGAAGAACCTGTGTGCGCACTGGGCCAGCATCAGTGACTTAGCCTAGGAGTCAGACTCTCCCAGGCAGAGTCATGCTCACGGGCCCACTCCCTTCCACCGCACTGACTCACCACAGAGCCATCTCCTCCCATGGCCTTTGATTTGAAACCCAAACCCACAAGAGCGCAGTAAAGATGTACTCTAGGCTTTGGCCTCTAGGAAAAAAACATTAAGCGACTCTAAGATTTTGGGGTTTTTGTTTTTTAATTGTTTTTGCGCCACATATGGTGAGGTTTAGGATTCACTCCTGGCTTTTTGCCGGGGGATGGGGGTCGGGGGCGAAGAGGAGCCATATTCTGTGCTGGGGGTCAAACCAGGGGCAGCCACGTGCAAAGCAAACACCGTGAAGTTCTGCATTATCTCCTCAACCCCTGGGAAGATTTTCATCCCCCTCCCTACCCGGGGAAGATTTTTCAGTGATATTTCTCAAGCAAATTTCACAGCAAATATTACATATTGGGCAGTGAACTAGAAACTTTAACAACTGGTGTAATGACAACATTCCTCAGTGTGACAGAGTCTGGCTAACTTTATGATCTCACCAGAATCCTTTTCACAACCTTCCCCAAAGGAGGCTATGACTATATTTTCTTTCATAAATAAGGAAACCAAGCCTTGGCGAGTTCCCACCTTTTGGGGTCCTATTTTACAGTCGAGGATGCTGAGACTTCAATAAGCTTATCCAGAATCAGCGGGTAACTAGCTTAGTGACTGGCTAGGGAGCAGTTCCGGGTAGGACTTCTAAGGACCTAAGAAGTCACTCTGAGGGGGTTGCCCTGATGCCTGCAGAAGAGTAGCCAATGGGAGTGTTGCTGGCAGGAAACCCTCCACTCACAAGACCCCTCTGGAGAAGGTCTTAGTAGCAGAGTGGCCTGAAATCACAGTTGACTGATGAAGTACAGAGGCTTGGTCCCACTTCCCCAACTCAGGGAAGCCCTGAAGGATCTTCTCCCAATGCTCGTCTGTGGAGGGAGCCAGCATCATGTCCTCTCCTCCAGCCCAGTCCTCCTTCCTTCCTTCCTTCCCTTATCTTCCCTGGATGCTGATCCTGAGAACACACACATCAGTCTGCATGCAAATCTCCACCTCCAATCGGCTTTCCCCCAAACCCAGTCTGAACACACCTCCTGTCCTCTTTCTCCTGCTGCTGCCTCAACGGCTCCTTCAATACCAGAGTGCTTGGACTGGAGGTGCCCAGTTGCATTCCAGCTATAGCACCAAAACTCCTTGGTGGTATAGCTTGGGGCAACAACAACAGATTTAAGATCTCTATTTCTATCTTATCTCCATCCCTCCCTAACAGCATGACCTTAATCCCGGATTGCACTCTAGTGAGCAAACGGGATTGACACTATGTATGAGAAGAGGGAAAGTGGGGGTCATTTTCATGATGGCACTAGAACTTTGGTGATGTATGTAGTAAGACTTACAATTACATAGTGGTAACAAGCTGGGTTCATGAAATTCTATGTATTAAAACTGATGGCAATCGATCAAATGTGATTGGAAACAAAGATACTGGCTTTTCCTGGAATGGGAGACTAGCAATTTATAAATTAGAAAGCCATACTCGGCTAGTATTCTTATGATCACTGCTGAATTTCTGGCCGTCGCAGTAAGAGATATGCAATAACCAAGACTAGATATTACTCTTCTACAATTTTTTAGGATCTCCCCACCTAGGCCACTGGTAACCCATTGCAAAGCTTTGCCCAGAGAGGGCCTTCATCTCCACCAGGTTCTCTACCACACTGCCCTAGATGTGAGTCTATCTTTGACTAAACTTATTCTTTATGAGACTGCTTGGGGACACAGGGTTAGCTATGCCCCCACAGGGCTTACACCAAAGAAACCAGAGGCAGTCTCTTCTCACCAGACTTTCCAGTCATGACCTCAGGCCACCAAGCTATATCCAACCCCCAATTTCTATTATGTGAGAAACTGGAAATTGCCATCCTCTTCTGGGCATGTTTGCATCTGCATTCTCTCACAGACCTTTTCTATGATGCCTTCTCGAACTCTCATGTTCCCCCCCACCCCCCCAGATATGGAACAAGTTAGTCTCCAATTTTACACAGAATGCCCAATCTCTTCCTGCTCTCCTTTCTGTGGAGGTTATTCAGGAGCTGGAAAAGGGAGTTGAGTGGGCTAGGGCGGTACAGGCACGTCCTAGGATACAACCACTTACCTGTGGCAATGGCTAACAGCACAAAACTATGGTTGTCAACATCAACCAGATCTTCGAAATCAGCTATCAATTCTCATACCTACTTGCTTGAATTTCCCTAAATGAGTATTCTAAGACTTAGCACTCTCTCTAACACACCTATTAACTGTGGCTTTATTCCTCCTCTGAATGACCAAATGTCTCCTGCTTCTCGGGGAAAAAGAAACAACAATGATCTTCAGGGGTTGGAGAAAGAGCTTACTGGGCTGAGTGCATATTTTGCATAAAGGAGATCGGGGCTCAACCCCTGAAACCACACAGTTCCCATAGTAGTGCTAAGAGTGACCTTCAGCACAGAATAGTTAGTAGCCCCTGAACACCACTGGGTACAACTGAAAGATCAAAGAAATCAACTGTGAGCTTCAATTTCCTGCCCTAGTCCAATAAACTTATGTTTATCTAGATCAACCCGTATTATACTCTTCCAATCTCAAGATTCCACTAGACTCTAAACCCTTCACCTCATATTCTTTTCTCTCAACTTCTTCCCTTTTTACTGGCTCCATGACAACCCCTGGGTCATAAAAATACTCATTTTCCATTTCTCCCAAACCATGCTCCGTGGTCCACCACTACCTCGTGTCTCTGTGTTTTTCTCCACCTCTTCTCCACTGCGGTGGCTGTCTCATCTATGTTCACTTTTTTTTCTCCATTTCATATTTGGCTTTGCCTACTCTAGCTAAAATTATTAATAACTTCTCGGCTCCCCCATTACTTCACTGAACTGTTTCTAAAATTTGACCCATAAGATTACTCCCTTCTTGAAACTCTGCTCATTTTGGTTCTGAGACAATCCCTAAGTTCTCATGAAGCTTCTTGAATCATTTCCCCCCCCCCCCCATCTCTTCCATCTCCTTGTGAGTCCATTTTCTTCCGACAACCATTTAAATACCAGGACCTTACCCTACCCCAGGATTTCAGTCTCATGCGTTTCTTTATCACCAAACAGTTCTTCCATGTCTGAGCTCACCTTAACAATAATCTCAACAATCACCTTTGTTTTTTTTACTTTTGTTTTGGGCAACACCTGGCAATGCTTAGGGCTTACTCTTGGCTCTGTGCTCAGGGATCACTCCTGGTGGTGCTTGGGCGATGATATGGGGAGCTGGAGGTTGAATCTGGGTCATCCATGTGCAAGGCCAGTGCTCTACCCACTGTACTCTCTCTCTCTGGCCCCTCAACAATCTTCTGACACTGCCACATACTTACCTCTGGCTTAAATCTTTAATTTTTGACTTGGATATTCTTCCTTATATTCAGTTCTTCTGGTAGTACAGATTCAGAAATCTGAGTCTACCTTCAGGTTCTCCCCATAGTCTGTTACAACATAATGCTCCTCCCCCTCACTTAATTATTTCTTTGCTCTATTTCTCTTCTTTCTTACCACTGCAGTGATAATTCATGCCCTCATTGTCCTTGTCTATATTTCTGTAACAACTGAGCTTCCTACCTCCAATTTTAATATTTAGAAACCTATTTTCTTCATAGTACATAGGTAGGCTCTAAAACACAAATCTGATCAGATTTCTCCCAAGGCTACCTAAAACAAACAAGATCAACAAATTGTTTGTATAGTCAATTTTTCACTGGCATACAGGAACCTCCATGACTCAAACTCTGCCATCCTCTCTTGTTACAGCAATCAGCACTTCCTATGACCAATGTTATACTCCCCAAACAATTCCTCAGACACACCATGCTGCCTTCTGCCAGGACTTCTGATGACACTCAAACACTGCCTGAAATATCCCATCATTTCTCTCTCCACTGCCTGCCCCCCATCTTAGCTAACCTTTATTCCCTTCCTTGCTGAAGACTCATTTCCCCTGTGTCATTTAGAAAGTCTTTTTTTTTTGGGGGGGGAGGCTTTTTTGGGTCACACTCGGTGATGCTCAGGGCTGACTCCTGGCTCTGCACTCACTGCAATCATTCCTGGTAGTGCTCGGGGGACCACATGGGATGCTGGGAATCAAACCTGGGTTGGCCGCGTGCAAGGCAAATGCCCAACCCGCTATACTATCGATCCAGTCCCTGGAAAGTCTTTTTTGTTAGAGCAGGAAGGACCAGATGTCTCAAATCATTATTCAAGAGCATACTGCAGCCATCATGTTTCTACAGTGCCTCAAAATGTTTCTGCTTCCTTGTCTGGCAACAAAATATGGTGGCTGAACATGACAGTCACTTATTTTGCCATAAATTTCCAGTATGGACAGGGCATGTCTCGGCTTCACACAGATTGAGTTGGGGCCACTCTCCCAGAGCTGCAGACCCACTTCCAACATGGTTGCCTCTCTCCACAGGACAGTCCAGGCTTCTTTACAGCCGGGGGCTGGGTCCAAAAGCGACTATCCAAGAAAACAGGAAGTAGAAGCTGCTTGTTTCTTAAAGCCCAAACCAGCACATTTTCTGAACAAAAAGTGATCAGACATCTAGTGTTCACTGTCAGACAGTCTCAGAACCCAGACTGAAGGCAAGGGGGCATCTTCCTAACTTCTTACGAGAGGAATGCCAACAAGTGGAGGGATTCGTGACTTAAAACCACCACACATAGGACTTGGGGATATGGCATGTGTACTCACTCCTGGACTGTCTTCTCACAACCTTAGTCTCAGTCACATGTAGACAATTCAGCCACATCAATCAGCAACAGGATTAAGGCTCAAAGAAAGTGAAGTTTAAAATATTAGACTCGAAGTCCTTCACTTTGCCAAGACAAAACCAAAAAATAAAACAACAACAGAAAACAAGCACTGCACTATAGCACTGTTTTCCTGTTGTTCATCAATTTGCTTAAGTGGGCACCAGTAATGTCTCCATTGTGAGACTTTTGTTACTGTTTTTGGCATATTGTATATGCCATGGGTAGCTTGCCAGGCTCTGCCACGCGGGTGGTATACTCTTGGTAGCTTGCCGGGCTCTCCAAGAGGGACTGAGGAATCAAACCCAGGTCGGCTGTGAGCAAGGCAAATGTCCACTGTGCTATCACTCCAGCCCAAAAACAAAGTAAGAAAAATACTGTAAAGAATCTATGCTGGTCAGTTATATAAACACATAGTCTTTCAGAATCTGCTATATATGGGATGTACATGCTAGTTCTTTTCTGTTCTTGTTATTTTAGAAGTCAAACCTAATTAAGCCTCAAAATCTGAATGAGAAGCATAATAAATTTCCTTTCCGTTCATACCCAGAGATGCTCCTGGCTCTGCACTCAAGAATCACTCCTGGGCAATGGTTGGAACTAACCACAAGTGTGTGAGGGTAGGTAAGATAGAGAAGAGACCAGTATGACAACAATAGCTGGGAATGATCATGCTGGACAAGATCTGAGGGTTGAAAGTAGGTAAAGGCATATTCTTGATAACCTTTTGGTTATCAATATTGCAAACCACAATGCCCAAAAGGAGAGTGGGAGAGGGAGAGAGGGAGAGATGGAAGAGGGAGAGAGAGAGAGAGACAGACAGACAGACAGACAGACAGACAGACAGACAGACAGAAAGAGACAGAGAGAGAGAGAGAGAAGCTCCTGTCCATAGAGGCAGGCAGGGGGTGGGTGGTGGTGGGAGGGAATCTGGGAACAGCGGTACTGGGAAATGTACACTGGCGGAGGGATGGGTGTTGAAATACTGCATGACTGAAATCCAATCATAAACAGCTTTGTAAGAGTCTATCTCACTGTGATTCAATAAAAAAAAAGTTAAAAAAATAATTCACTCATGGCATTTCCCAGGGACCATATGGGACACCAGGGATCAAACCCTGGCTAGCTTCGTCCAAAGCAAATGCCCTACCCACTGACCTACTACTCCAGTCCCACTTTCCTTTCTTTTAAAGGGTGGCACTATTTACTCTTGCAAATTGGGTGCCATTTACATCTAACTTTGTAATTCAAATATCTGAGGTACATGTCATAGTAAAATGTTTTGTGGCATACCAATAACTCAAATACTAAAATGTAAGAATGCTTAAGACTTAGTTATTACATATAGTCAGATACAAAAACCAAATGTGAACAACGGAGGTATTCAAATTTAAACTATTAAATGCATTAAAGTAAACGGAAATAGAATAATTTGATATTACTAAGGACCAAATCACAAACCTAACCCTGAAAAGCTTGACTAAAATTCCGACTGAAAAAAAAATTCATTTTTTTTGGAATCAGAAATACCTTACTATAGAGGTAGAAATACAACCTTAGGAAACCGGAAAATATCTAATCTTCTCTAGGCTTTCTGAGTAGTCTCAAAAACACTGGATAATCTTACAGAATTTACAAAGACTGATTACAAAAAAGAAAAAGAAAATATTGGTAACCCATACAAGAAAGTAAAACCAATATTCCCCAAAGGAATTTCCTGAGGTGAAAATCACATTTTCTGAATGTAATTTTCTTATAAATCAGACTGCCTATACGACGTCATCTTAAATTACCCGGAAGAACATTCAGCAGTAATCTCTCAATTCCACACTACAGGTATAGGGGATAATGATTTAGAAGGCAAACCAATGCACACTTAGAATACTATCTGCTTTTCCTACCCAAATTTACAGTGTCTCCTTCCCACCCAGTGAAATATCTGAGAAAGTATATAATCCCCTGAAAAGATCAGATAGAGGAAAGTAAATAAAACAACCCCCACATGAAATTGATCTGAGACAAACTAGGAACCCCCAAACGCCCATAATCAAGACTGTATCTTTTTTATTTAAAGCAAAAGAAAAGCTTGCCCCGGGGTTAATGGTTACCAATTAATACTTTGTTCAGCATCAATTATAAACAAGGCCTTGGGCTTGGCACTAAGAGGTCCAGAATGTAGCTACTCCTACTAATCCAAATTCTCTCCCAGAGTTCAACATCCTCTAAGACAAGGGAACATGGAGCTCACATAAGCTACAAACATGTTTCTCCATTTTAGCTATGACTGAATTTTGTTTATAGACAAAACAGTCCCCTGGGCACCAGGGAAGGGCAGTCACTTCTTTGCAGTAAGAACTGGCACTTCAGAAAACAGGCTGTGGTCCACTGAGCAGGCTTACCATTCAGCAGGCAAGGTACTAAGGACTTTACATCTAATATTCCCTTTACTCTTCACAACAATTTTAAGAAGCAGGGATTGCCTGCTAAGTCATATTTTACAGGTCGTCAAAGCTAGGTTTTAGAAGGCAGCAACTCACCCAACAGAGTTGGTAGATAAGAATAAGCACTTTGGCCTTGCTCTTCAGCAATGTTAGTTTTGGACTTTTTGGTCTGCCTATTCAACCTTCTTAAATTGCTTAAACTGCTTAATTTCTTGGTCTGCCTATTCACCCTACTTAAATCCTCCCCAATCTCATACATTAGCACCCCTCTTTTTTTTTTTTTATCACACCCAGTGGTTCTCAGGACTTAGTTCTGGCTCTGCACTCAGAAATCACTTTTGGCTTTGCTTCGAGGACCATATAGAGTGCTGGGGATTGAACCCGGGTTGGCTGTGTGCACTAGCTCTCTGGTCCCTACAACCTCAGTGTCCCTTTTCTTGCTTCTTAAAAGTAGCTTTCCCAGAATTCATTCCTTTTTGCTGACTACTTCTTCCCCGGGGTAATCTTATCTGTTTGCTAAGTTTCACCCATCTCCCGATAAGGATATTTTTAGATGACTGCTTTCTCCAGAACTCCAGAACTTATTTCCAATGGTGTGTTTCCAAACAGATAGTGTGCCAATCTTATAAACTCAATATGTAAAAATATCAAGACTTATGGCCCAACCTTAAGCATGCTTTGTCTGGGGTCTGTATCTTGTGGTAAAGGAATAGTGCCATGTGCTGCTAGAATAAGACTTCAGACTACAAGCTAAAGTTCCAATCTCAGCTCTGACACTTGGTTCCTGTCTGTCCTAGGAGGACTCATCTACTGCTGCTAAAAAACTCAGCTGCTTTATCTACAATGTGGGCTTAGTAAGGATAACTTTCATAAAGTGGTAAAGAGTTAAGCAGCTAATCTGTGAACACAACTAGCACGGCGTCTGAAACATAACAGACCCTAAATAAATGGTTATTTTTAGTTAATGAGGTTCCCTTGTGCCCAGCAACTTAAGTTGAATATTTGGAAGTTATCTCTGTGTCCTAGCTTTTACTTAAGCTCTGAATTAATAGGTGTCAAATGCTACTGATTCTACAAAATAACTTTTCCCCCCACTGTGAAACCAGTTTAATCTTCATGTTTTTACTCTCTTATTTTGCACTAGTTTTTAGACACATTCAAGTCTCTCCCACTTAAAATCCCCCTGCTATTGAGTGATATTCATTTTATTGAGTGATAATCATTTTCCATTGCCTCAAGTACCTCAGAAAATTTTAAGTCGTTTTTTTTAAAAAACATCTTTATATTTCTTAAGTTCATTTTTCTGCAGAATACATTTAGTTACTATTGAAAATGCTATTATTTGACTATTTCTCCTTCCTTCTTCATTACACTTTGTAGCGGACATGGCTGGCAGATAAAACAACTACTGACATTTACCTACTTTATCCTACCCATTTTATGCTAATACATTTAGTTACTAGTGAAAATGCTATTATTTGCCTATTTCTCCTTCCTCCTTCATTACACTTTATAGTAGACATGGCTGGCAGATAAAACAACTACTGATATTTACCTACTTTATCCTACTATTCACTATCTTACTCTTTTTTGTTATGAAAATAAATTTTTATGATAAAAAATTGGAAATATATATAAATAAAAACTTAAATCATGCGTGGTCCCACCTTCAGAGAAAATACAGTTCTCTATTATTTAGACTGTCATTTGGCACATCACAGATATGTTTAATAAAGTCTAATAAAAATGTGATATTTTATTTAAAAATGTGATAATTTGTATACTTTTTATTTTAATACACGTGTGGTGTATGTGGGTGTTTATTAATGTTATCAACAACTATTTGCTAGGATTCAGATTGTGCTGAGATATAGAAAATAAAATGGTTGGAAAAGACATGACAAAATCAATGTGAACCAGAAGTGTGACTAGGAAGAGAATAAAAGTAAAAAGTCAAAATGGGTTATTTTTAGTTAATAAATGTTGCTTTAATATAAGGAAATAATGACCTTCTTCTGCTGAACCCCTATCAATAGCTATACACTACGTTTATTTTATAAACAGGATAAACGGAGAGAAAAAAATCTGCACATTACATGATCATGAAACTATAACTGCTTCTTAACCCTTTTCAGAAAAATCTGGGACATGTAGAGAGCATGCAATTTTCAAAAAATACACTGCAAGCATTTATGTATTTCTGCCCCAATAAACATACACAGGAAAGTGAATCTCTATGTTTTTCAAAGTCCAGCAATCTTTCAATAAATTAAAAAAAAAAAAAACCTTCCCAACTGTCTTCAAAGTTTGAACAAAAAAACAGACACACATATATCAAACCTGTCTTGTTGTTACTGTTTTTGGCATATAGAATACGAAAAGGGGAGCTTGCCAGGCTCTGCCATATGGGCAGGATACTCTCAGTAGCTTGCTGGGCTCTCGAGAGGGGCAGAGGAATCAAACCCAGGTCGGCCTCGTGCAAGGCAAATGCCCGACTAGCTCCAGCCCATATACCAAACCTAAAATTTTAAAACAATGACAGATGGGGGTGCAGACTTCTTAAACACAATGTATGCTCCAGGCATTCTTGCTCAACAGACCTTATGCCTTTGAATCTAAGCGCTGTGGGGAAGAGTGCTCCATGTTAGTATGGACCAAACTAATCGCAGGGGCTTTCTCTGTTCTCATCAACATAAAATCCAGCCAGGTGCCAGGTAGAGGGAGGAAAACTGGGGACATCGGTGGGGAAATGTACACTGGAGAAGGGACGGGTGTTGGGACACTGAATGCCTGAAACTGAATCATGAACAACTTTGTAGCTGTGTCTCTCACAGTGATTCAATTAAAAAAAAAAATAGTAATAAAAACCCAGCCTTGCAAATGTGTGTCGTTGAAATGAGAGCTATTCAAAGTCTACTCATTTGTTTTTACCATAAACAAGGAACTCTCTTACTCCAGAAATCTTCAAAGTAATTTTCTGCAAGTTAGTTTGGCAACTGATGAAAACCTGACTTCTGAAGCACTGTCCTCAAAGATCTTCTGGCCAAGACTGGATGTGGATGAGAAAGGGGTCCTTACAAGCTCCTGACACATTTTCAGCTGGGAACTGGGGAAACACCATCCAAACGGACTCTTCAGACAGATTAAATTAAATTCCCCTCTGCCAAAATGATCTTCTGGATGCTGGTTTTTGAGAGTGCTAGAAAGTCAGAAAACAAAGACAGGCTTGGAATAGCACAAAGGTTCAAAAAAGAGGTCTCTGGCCACACCTGAGTTTGAATTCTGGCTCTGCAGACATGTGAAATATGTAAACTATTATTTGCACCTACTTAAGATGATAGTTTTGAACACTATGGGAGGCAACACATGCAATGTATCAGAACCATATCTAAGACACTGGGAACACCTGAAAAATGCTCATTAAGTCTTATTCGTAAGGACAGCTGGACTTCATCTGTGAAAATGGAACATCTCATATAATGTGGGGTTGAAACATCAGTTGTTTGTATTTGGGGTAAGTTTGAGGGCCACACCTGGCAGTGCTCAGAGGCCGCTTCTGGTTCTGTGCTCAGAGGTCTCTCCTGATGACGCTCAGTATCATGTGATGCTGGGATTCAAATGTGGGCTCCCACAGGCAGTCTGTGCTCAGTCCACTGGGCAAACCTGTGCTTAATTGTATATAAAACCTTCTAGTACATCTTTCAAGCATGTTATTCTTTGTTTGAAGGCATCACTTTTATCCTATTGTCCCAGAAAAAATGCAATAGTATTCTTCAGTTTATAAATCTTCCCAAGCACTTTCTAATGTGTTTGAAAAGGACTAACAGGTTAAATAGCATTTTTTTTTTTTTGCCTCTCAGAGCTTGGTATTAAATTTACGCTGAATTTTCAATCACTCTTGGATGCATTATTTATTTATTTATTCCTTTCCTCTATTCCTTTGTTTTGCTACGGAGGAAGGGGTCACACACATTTGGCTGTGATGTGCCAAAAACATTTGGTTGGGATTTTGGGGGTCCCAAATGGCCATGCCACAGAGATCACAGAAGAAGTGAGGTGGTGCCAAGGATCAAACTTGCTGCCTCACACCTGACAGATAGGCACGACCACTGGGTCCCTGAGATACACTGGGGGTGAGGGTTGGGGAGGGGAGCAGAGCCCACAGGAGCAGTGTTCAGGGTTTACTCTTGGTTGTGTGCTTAGAGATTGCTCCTAGAGTGCTTGGAAGCATAGCATCGGGTACCCAAACCAGGTCAGCTGCATACAACGCAAACACCATTGTGGGTGAAGGGACCACAACCAGTTACAGTCAGTATCTCTGTGCTCAGGGATCACTGCTGGTGGTGCTCAGGGATCTATGCAGTGTGAGGGATGGAACCAGCATTAGCCGTGTATATGGCAAACACTTTTTACTCCTGTAATATCTCTCTGGCTCCCTGACACACATCTGAATGTAAAGCAAAAAATTTAGATTGTAAAATATTAGGCAGTTGCTCAAGAAATTTCTACTGAATAAAGCAAACTTTTCTCACTGGTCTGAACATCATATATCAACTTAAGTCTATGCACTTGTTACAATTCTATGCACTCATTACAATGTTTTGTTCCCCGAGTAAAATTTATGCTTTACAGAGAAAGAACCTTGGTCATTTGGTTCACTGTGGGATCACCAGAGAAACCGTCTGGCTCATTTATGTTCACGAGAAACCATCATTAACAGTATTATAAATCACAAAAGCTCAATCAAGCAAGAAGAAAAAAGAAAGAAATTGCTTGCTTGTAGTATAAATGGCAGAAAAGGACTTTCCTTCTTGAGTGAACACTTAGCATTACTTTGTTTTCAGTCAAGTTGGAAAGCTGTGTCAAGCCCCTGAGCTTTTTGGTATGACCCAAAAAGCAAAAAAAAAAAAAAAAAAGAGAGAAAAGACATTCTGCATCATATTGTCTTTCCCCTCTCTGTTGCTGTTGGTGCAAGAACAGCACCAACAGCACACTCACCAGGGCTCACACTCCTTAAGTGTTGTACTCAGGCCAACACATTCTGGCTGCAGTGCTGGGGACGGGGACATACTCTTGGTTGTAGGACTCACACATCCTTTTGTTCTGGTGTGCACCACAGACCTGGCTGTAGTGCAACTAAAAAAAAAAAAGCCCCCAAACCAAACCTCTTTGCAGGACTGGGGATCACAGAGAGCAGAGCTGCCAGGATGGAGTCTGGAGCCAGTGGGCGGCATAAGGGGATGCATCTGTGGCCTCCTGCTTGCAAAGTGGGCAATGTAGCCAGATCTTACAATTCCTTGTGAGGTTCTTGATTCCTACGAACACTTGATTGGCTCTAGTAGAATGCTTAGTCTCAAGCTGGTTGTAAAATTTGGTCATCTCTTCTCTGTCTTCAAATGCTTACGTGGAGGTCCAAAGGCTTTTTGCATGTAGTGCTACCAAGTAACTAAACACAAATCTAAACACAAATATATTCTTTCCTGAGGATAACATCTCCCTCACTCCACCCTACTCCACCCCATTACCTGGATACTACTAGTCTGTTCACTTCTGAAATACTATGCCTTAATGAGGACATGATCAAAAGAGTAAAATTTTCATCAATTTCTTTTTAATTTAATTTAATTGATTTATTTAATCTAATAACAACATCGTTTAGACAAAACCCACATGCAAAAATTTCATTTTCTTAATGGGCCACACTGAGCTCTTTGACACTTCACATTTCTAGCTTCTGCATCAAGTTCCTTTACATTCTCCATGATTTCACCAGGTCCAGTCCTCGGCTCGTCTGTCCTCTCATTCAGTATCTTCTCACTATCTCCTGGCCAGTGCTTCTACTTCCTGTCTCCAATGGCCATCTAGTTCTCAACTCCCTCCGCAAGTACCGCTCAACCGAGACTCAACGGGCACAGTGATCCTCAACTCCAGTGGCATCTGAAATTTCAGGAACGGGTCTTCCGGCTTCAAGAAGTATTTCCCTGACCTTCTAACACATTTTGGCATCCAGCACAGTATCTTACAGCAATGCATTGGGACTGTGAGCTGGGCTGCAACTCCGCACTGCCCGGGGAAGGATCTTTCCTCTCCACCCTGTTTTTCTGCATGGAAAATGGCGGCAGCAGCAATATCCACGTGGTGGGAGCCATCTTCCAAGACTCCTAACCCAGAGGTATACAGTTTTTACACTTTGGGGCTCCTAGGTAATCATGGGAAGTGGGTGTTACCGGCATGCCCTCGGCCCAGATAAATCCGGAGCTGCTGAGAGCGAAACGGACCCTCTGCACCTAAAGACTTTGATTCCAGAGACCTTCTAACACATTTTGGCATCCAGAGCAGCTTCTTACAGCAATGCACTGGGACTGTGAGATGGGCCATGCAATTTCTGGCAGAATTTTCCCTGGACTTTATACAGAAATCCAAAACTGACTTAACATCTCTTAATTGTCAGCAATGTGAAACGGTTCCTTTTTAGCAGGTCTGACTTTGGGGGGATATGCCAAATAATAACAGTGAGCTTTTTGTTGAAATATTGAAAGTAATCAAAGTAGCAGCCATTTCTCCAGACTGTGAACTAAGCAACAGCCCCATGCCAGCCGAGAAGAGGAAATATCCCTCTTTCCCGGTTGTTTCCCATTTTCGGGGAGAAACGCAGCATGGCGTCCACCATACTATGAGGCGTGGGAAGGGGGATGAGGGAAAAAAAAAGGAAAAGGAAAAAGGAAAAAAAAAGAGTTATGTAATTGGAGCAGTGGGGCTACATATCTCTTCATTCTAAGCAATGGAAAACTAATTATCAAAATGCTTCCTTGGTAGTAGGGCTGTCTCTCTTGAGGGGAAACTCCAACAACAATAGTGAGTTTTGTGTTGAAATATGGAATGTAATCAAGATAAAGAGAAAATGAAGTGAAATTCATCAGTTATGCAGTTGGAGGTGGGGGGGCGGGGGCGGGAGGTATACTGGGGTTTTTGGTGGTGGAATATGGGCACTGGTGAAGGGATGGGTGTTTGAATATTGTATAACTGAGACATAAGCCTGAGAACTTTGTAACTTTCCACATGGTGATTCAATTAAAAAAAAAAAAAGGTACTTCCCTGCCCAGGGACCCTTTAGTGTCTATCCCATCTCTGGCATCATCATCTGGTGAGTGTCCACTTCAAAAGCCTGGACGTCATCACCCCCTGACCTGAGGATATGGATGCTGACTCTCTAGTTCCTCACCAGACCTGATACACAGCAGCATGACAAATATTCACTGAAGGATAAAGATGAGTCCCTAATGCTTGTGGTTTCTAATTTAAAAGCCCCTCAATTCACTGTTTCCCCACTACCACTATGCTGTCAATGAATACCTTAGTTAAAAAGGTATGTCCATAAGACAGTCAGATTTCTCGATTCAGAGCAATTTTTTCTCATCCTGCAACTAAAGACCCTTTTAAATAACACAGTGTGCAAATAATACTCAGATACATGGACACAAGGGCTAGGAGGACTGGTCCATGGTAGGAAGCTTGATACAAAGCAGGAGGGGGTGGGGGTGGGGAGGAGTGCAGTTAGGACAGAGAAAAGACCACGATGACAATGATAGTTGGAAAAGATCACTCGGGACAAAAACTGAGAAATGAGGTAAAATGACATTCCCTTTTCAGTAACAGTACTGCAAACCACAGTGCCTAAAAAAGAAAATAAGAAAAAAAGAGAGAAAGAGAGGAGGAGGAAAAGTGTCTGTCATAGAGGCAGGCTGTGGCTTCGGGGTGGTGGTAGGGGTGAGCGTGAGGAAAACTGGGGCCACTGTTGGCAAAAAACGCACACTGGTGAAGGGATGGGTGTTAGAACATTGCATGACTGAGACTCAATCATGAACAACTTTGTAACTGTGTATCTCATGGTGATTCAATTCAAATGATTTTTTTTAAAAAAAACCTTTTATAAATTTGTAAACATGACAAACACATCTATTAGTTTTCTTAGATTTTTAATTTTTTAATGAATCACCGGGAGGTACAGTTATAGACTTACAAATTTTCGTGCTTATGTTACAGTCATACAATGATTCCTCCACCAGTGACCTTTCTCCACCACCAATATTCCCAGTATCCCTCCTAATGGCAGAATCTCTTGGAGCCTCTGTCCCTCTCGGAGAGCCTGGCAAGATACCAAGAATATCCCGCCTGTACAGCAGAGCCTGGCAAGCTACCTGTAGTGTATTCGATATGCCCAAAACAGTAACAATAACAAGCCTCATTCCCCTGGCCCTGAAAGAGTCCCCCAGTACGGCAGAGTTGGGAAGGATGAGTAAGGAGAGGCTGCTAAAACGGTTTGATGCTCTTCGTGTTCCTGGAGTGAGCAGATGCCACTGGGCTACACCAGCACGTGACAGGAACAAATGGAGATGTTACTGGCACCCGCTTGAGCAAATTGATGAGCAAAGGATGACAGGTGATACAGGTGGTGGCAACTAGTCTATTATAGTCTGCTTCCTCGTGGTCTCCTCAGCTCTCCGGCAGGTTTAGGTTTCAATGAGTGGCCACTGACAGTGCCCTGCACAGTTGCTGCACAGAGAGTTCAATGAGTGTCCGATGAGGAAACACATTCTCAAGTCTTACCAGTGACCGTGTAAATTTGTCACAGGAGGGTTTCCAAACCCAGCTGGTAGTCGAAAATAGTTGCTAAGAGGATAGGCATATCATAAAATTATAGCCAACATTTGACATATAGAGACATTCTTTCCGTTTGTTTGTTTGCTTTTATTTGCGGGCCACACCCGGAGGTGCTCTGGGGACCATACTGAGTGCTGGGTATCACATTTAGGTCTGCTGCAGGTAAGTGCCCTACCCACCGGACTATCTCACCACCCTCTATAGACATTTTTGAGGGTGACTTTCAGACTATCTCGAGAACCAATCATCACCAAAACTGAAGAAGCATTACTCTTGGAGTTTATCTGGTTAGAATTCTAAGGTGTGTTACAAACTGACAAAATTAGAAATGGAGACATAGACACATAACACACAGACACATAGGGACTGATCTGATTTCAAGTCTCTGTGAAAATTCTGATGGAGAAAGGACAAGAATCAGGTGCTAGAGGACTGCAAGGGGGCTAAAGAAGGACAAATGATGCAAAAGAATTCACAGATGCAAAACAGAAAAGACACTTCTGTGGGTGCTGCCATTTTAGACAGTGGCCTCACATCGCCAGTGTGCAAAAGGCTGTGTTCAGTACAAAGAATGTCAGTGTCGGAAGATATCTGCATAACTGGGACTGTTGCAAACTGCAGCTGGCCACCAGGCTGCTGACTTGAGGACAGCCTGTTCCACCAGTCTCGTTGCCATTCCAGGTCTTACAGTGAATCTCTGTTTAGACTCCAACCGTCAACAGAAGGAAGGAGAGAAAGAGAAGGGCAGACACTGGCCTGGCTTTTGAGAAGGTTGGTGGGGGAGAAGAGTAGATCAAACGATTCTTTTCCATAACGACTGTTCGCTCCCCCTTTGGGGGAGGGGGTGGCACACCCAGCGGTGCTCAGGGCTTACTCCTGGCTCCAAGGTCACTCCTGATGGAGCTGAGGGACGACAGGCAATGCCCGCGACTGAACCTGGACGGGGACCAGTTTTCTCTAACTCACTCTACTCCTTTTGCCTAATTACAGCACAAGTTACGTACTTTCCTATTTGTGTTTTAGAAAAATGAGAAAATACAAGTTCTAAAAAATACAGGTAGAGTTGAAAGCAGTTTAGTTTTCAAACTAACTGTCATGAGTATCCTCTTCCTATTAAACACTTAATGAAGGAAAGAAATGGGAATTTTTCTTTCCTCTCTGTTCATTTCTCCAAAACTGCATGAAATACTATGCATTCCCTATGCTTTAGAAAAAAAAAACACTAACTTTTATATCATAAGAACTTAGGGAAAAGACTTCAGCAGCAGCAACAGGCTGAATCTGTCGTGTTTGGAGGCTCCTGGCCTAACCTTCACTATTGTGGTACCCCACTATGCGGCTACAGCCCTGGTATTCCAGACGACTGTGACAGAGAAGCATTCCTGACGTGGGCATGGAAGCTGGACCCGTGGAATATCAGCATCATCTTTCACCCAGAAGAAATGAAAGGCAGGGGACAACAAAATCTGGCCCAAAGGCAGAAAGACTTCATTGCCCGCTATCTCAGCACCTACATAACCAGGGGGTGGGGGTGGAGCTCCATAATTCGGATAGCTGCTAGGCCAGCTGTAGAGCACTGTGATGGGTGATCACCTCACAGGAATTCAAAAGAACAGCCTCGCAGTGACAGACAGGGGTGGGAGCCTCATGGCATTACCACATGGACTAATAATCTGATAGCATCGTTTTTTTGTAGGAGAAACCCAATTGTACAAATGAATGAATTTGTGATTGTCCAAACAAAAGTTTTAAGAAATGAGTGTGCAAACAAAATCAGACTTCAGAATTTTCTTTAAAAATTTATTTTAATACTTTTGGGGTGGGGGCAAGTAGGGTGGGTGAGTCCACACCTGGCAGTGCTTGAGGGGCAACTCTGGGCAGTGCTTGGGGGCAATCATGTGTGTTGGGGATCAAACGTGGGGGTCCAGCTTGCGAAGTGTGTGCGCCAGCCCTCTGAGGTACCTCTCCAGCCTGTCTTCATGACTAATTTTAGCTTAAAATTTTGAGGTCCTGACATATTAACATGATACATTAGCTTCTTTTATCAGGGATGGGGTCAAGACTTTCTTCTTTTCCTTTCTTTTTTTAAAAAAAGAAGTTTCAGTGAATGGTACTGGGGTGGTAACCAGGGACACAGCTGGTGGTACTAGGGGAACCCTGAGGTGCCAGAAGTGGAACTAAGAGCCACACACATGCTAGGCATGTGCTGTACCACATGAGTTAATCGCCTCACCACTGCCTCCCCTATATAATATCTTAAAACAGAGTGACAATTGGGGATTGCTCTAGAGAGATACCTGATAAATTTATATTGCATTTTAACTTAGGGACCAGTTAACTAGGTGAAAGATAAGGCAGAAGGGGGCTGGGGGTTGGCTGAGGAAGGGAGAAATCACTGTTCGACAACCCTCCACCAAACTGTGTGTCTACTTGATGGAATCTTCCATTTACACACATTCCTGGAATTCGCCTTAGAGCTGGAATGAGTCCTGCTCAGCAGTCTACTCTTGGTAGTCTCTTTTGCCAAGAGGAGATGCTAATGAAACTGCTTGTGATTTATCGGGGTCTCGTTTAAGCTCTGTTCTGGCCAAAGGTCAGCTGAACAGGTCACTGAGAAGCTGTGCTTTTATTTTTCTCCAAAGCACTGTATGGGATTAGAATCCCTCTCATGTTCTACTGGGGCTGTTTTGAGAAGAGAGAGAGAAAGAGAGAGAGATGAGAACAGAAGAAAAAATGAAAGTCTATAACCTCGTTCACTGCCTGCTCTACTTGCATCCTTATCCTTAATCTTGCCGAACTCACTGGGTCCGCCGTCTTCCTTAGGTTTCACTGCTGCAAGAGAGATCTGGGTTAGGACGGGCATTGAAGATGAGACCAAGGTCAATGTGGGCATATGAAATGAGAATCAGGAGTGAGGCAGAAGAGGCAGAGTTCAGAACAGGAAATGAGTTGTTGGAGGCACGTATGATACGGCAACTGTATAAATATTCTTTCATACCAGGGTGAAACTGGCAAAACCAAACATATTATACTCACCGGGAAAAGGGCCTACAGTCACTAAGGTAACATCCTCAGGGACTCTAACTGAAATGTGTCCATGACTAAGATGTTCTTAAATATTCCTTTTGGCAAGAATTGCTCTGGTGAAGTGTAACATGGAAAAGGAGCATGGCACATGATGACAAGGATGGGGATCACCTGGGAAAAGCACGGATGCCCACAAGGTAGTATTCATGCTACCTGAATGGGCCTTGCAGACTCTGATACCCCATCTGAGTGACTCAACCCGGGAATGCTAATAAAACACATGCTAATAAAACTCAAAAGACACTGATGTCTCAAAAATACAATACAAAACAAGCACACAGAGAACAAAAAACAAAAAAGGAAACTTTATTATCTGTAGTGAAAAACAAAATGTCTGAAAAAGTCTGAATGGGAATTCTCTTTCTGGGAAAGCAAATTACAGGAAGGAAGCTTGATGAGCAGGGAAGCAGAGCAAGTGGAGGGAAGCACCTGGATTCCACCTCCAACGGCAGGAGGCTCTGAGCTAGGCACAGAGATAGGTACCGGTCAGGTAATGTGGGTGCTTGAGCCATCCTGGCAGGTGCTACTGGTCAGAATATGCTTTGTTAAGGTCCGTAACAATGACATCAACAACCTTTCTTCTTCTTTGCTCTGGTCTCCACAGCAATATTGCTCTTTTGATGGAGATCTTTATGTGTGTGTGTGTGTGTGTGTATCTTCTATATACACACGTATAATTTATATTATATAGTATAATATTATATGTATGCATGTTTGTGTATTTTCAGGATGACAACACCCTCGATTAGGTAATATTCGAATCTAACTGCCCGAGCAGTCTTTATGACTCAAGGGCAGATGGTCTCTCTTGGTTTTTAACTATTAGGTGTTCATTTCCTGATTTGATTTGCACAGAGTAATTTCATTTTTCTGTTTTCTGGGATCAAGAGGGGCATCATAAGGTGGACTCCACCCTTGCCTACAAGTTCCACAAAGTGCTGGTAAAATACAAATCAACCCGCATTCACTGTGCCAAGTTCATGCCCACTGCTGCTCCAGGTAGTGGATATTATGTACTTGAAAGAAAATGCTCTTTAGCATTTCTGATGACTGCAGAGGTACATTTCTTCATTCATGCTGCACGAGTATTTGCAAATCCTCTACTATGTACCAGGATTTACCCAGTACAAGAGCTATAAAGAGAAACATGACATGGTATTGATGTCTTTAAAAGCTTACAGTCTACCAAAGAAGCAAGATGTGTTTCTTTAAAAAAGAAAGAAAATGAAAAAACAGTGACAAGTACGTTTCTTTAAAAAAAGAAAAAAGACAAAGGTCAGTGACAAAATGGCAAAAGATGCCGGGTGAAGGGGCTGCTTTTGTAACTATGCAGAGAGAGATGTTCTACCTGTTTTTGAAATACTAAATAATAATTAGCTTAAAAAAACCATGACAATGAAATGAAAATGTAAGTTCCAAACCTACTTCCCCATTACTACTTGATCCCTCAAGGCTGCCCTCAAGAGTCTGATTAGTAAGCTTCCAGATCTTTCCTACATAAACAAAGCATGTGCATATATAAATAAACTTCTGCCTCATATACATATTGAATGATATAGATATGTATTTATGTAACTAAAATGTCAACATATAAAATTGATAAATTATATTCCATTACTGTAACTCCTGCATACCCATTTATGTAACACTCACATGTGGGATTATACTACATATATATTGCTTTACAAATTGCTTAATATTCCTTTGCTATAAATTATAACGTGGATTGGAAAGACTAAGAGTCAATGCTTAGTTTGGAAAACAGACTTTATAAAGCTCTCACTAAATCCTAAGCAGAAAGCTCTGAATACTCCAGAAACTCCTTGCATTGACCCCCTAAAATCATTATGCTGGATTTTACATGAATCATTTCCTACCTTTTCTGTATGATTTTATTACTGGAGGCAAGCAGAATTCAAATGTGCCTAGACTGGCAAATGCCTTCTCGGCAGAACGTCGTCTCAGTTCCCAGGGCCTCTCTGAGCTCTGGCTTTCCCTTAACTTCTTTGGGCTCTTAGCTGCTCTGAGGATATTTTCTTTTATGTAGTCAACAGTTTTAATTATTTGCAGCAAGAGGGCTATTCTAATAACCTAAATGACTGTTTTCCCCAGAAATTACAGGTGTCACTTCTCAATTTCTTCCCCGTGTTATAAAGGACATGTGAAAAGAAACCCTTCCCTGCTGGCTCCCAGCTCCTTGGAGGGTATGAGAAGGCTCTGACCACACAGCACAAAGAGTGAGGCATTCCCTAGTAAACGGAGGCTAAAAAATGGAAAAGAAAATGAAGATACCATTTTCCCTGCCCTTGGGGAGTTCCCAGTTTCATTTTGTGAAGAAAGACAAGCTCTACATGCACAAAACAATTTGACAGGAAACAAGTTGAGGCAATAAAGAAATATGTTTAAAGGAAATCACTTGTATTCACCGACACATAAAGATTTCCAGATCTACTGTGAGGTGAGAGAGAAAGCAGTACGATGGTAGATGTGTATTCCACAGATCTATATCTATCTCCCACTTGTGTAAAGAGGTATGTGCATGTATGCATGTGGATACATGTCAGTGAGGATTCTTGTTTATGAACAGGGATAAGATGGGAAAGGCACAAGATAATGGTTACTTCTCACACTGGGAATGGGATGGCAGGGCTGATCTTGTCACTGTCACACATCCTATATAGTTTGAGGAAGTGAATAAAGGTGCATGCATATAGGGGATCAGGTTCCACCTCCAGCACTGCCAGTTCTATCCTCAGTAATGCTGTAGCGACTCCCAAGCCATGGGCCAGGAATAGCCCGAGTACCACTGGGTGTGGCCCAAACACACATAAGCCCTCCCACCCAAATATCCTATGTAATACTTTTATATAAAGCACATGCTCCTTTTAGTCAAGAGGAAATTATTTTTAAATCAAAGGAGCAAGCATATTCAATAATTAAAAAACCTATATACAAGGAAAATTAGACAGGAAGCCCAATTTTTGAGGAGCTTGAAGACACAGATAGGCCCTGTCGGACAGGCCAAACCTAAAGCCGAGGATAGGAGTTGGGGATGGTGGGGCAGGCAGGGAGCGAGGTGGGTGTTCTGAGTAGACACAGCCCAGAACTGAAGAATGATGCCTGAAGAAAAGCACAGGAAGTTCCCCTGGCTAGCAGTAAGTCAAGTTTCATCTCGTGAGAAGATTAAATGGATAGAGCAAAGCCACCAAGAAAGAGTGGATTGTCACCAGAACTTTGTGTTCATAACTGCTTTGCTGGGAAACAGAAGTCACTGTAAGCTACTCTGCAAGGAAGGACTAAGACAAAGTAGTTGCATGAAGGAGTCATGTACAACGATATCAAATGTGAAACATCTTTAGAAATCTATAAAGATCAGCGGTCACATCAGTAAGGTCTTCCAAATAAGGAAGATATGCTAAAAAAAGTTCCATTTCAGGGAGATGATTCGTAGAGTCCGTGATGGGGAAAGAACGGGGCAGAGCCAGGAAGGTCGTCAACAGCAGGAGACTTGAAAGAGCTTGCCCAATTTTCACAATCTGAAACATGCAGATAACTGTCCTACTTCTCGGGACTGTTGTAAGAATTAAAAACACCAAATGTCATGGCAATATGCACCAGCTCCTTTCTTCACAACTGCTATTATAGTCTAGATATGTGTTGAGAAAGATTGGGACTGGTCACATGAGAAAGATAAAGGCCAAAGACTTCCCCAAATGAATAATCAATAAAGATCTAGATTTCCAGGCCAGAGAGAGTACTTGTCTTATGTACTGTCAACCTTGGCTTGATCCCAGCCATCTCATACAGCCCCCTGAACGCTGCCTGGGGTCACTCCTGAGCACAGAGCCAGGAACAGTGAGCACTGTCAAGTGTGGTCCACTCCCTCTACACCACACCCACAGAGAGATCTAGATCACCGACAGAAGATTCTGGTAGAACTGTGATGTTACTGACAGAAACCAAAATAGGTTCCCAACACTTTCTGGAGTTATAATATCTTTGAGTTTGAGTTTCACCTCACCTATCTCTCTGTTAGTCCCTAACTTTGAAGGGACACACCCTTCATATATTAATTAGAATGGTTTATTTGTAATGTTTTAATTTCGAGGGGCAACAGACGAGGGAAAGAACAAAGGCCTCCAGTCTTTTGATCTATCACCCTGGCCCCTGCAATATTTTAAATAAAGGTGTATTTTTATTCATCCTATGCAGAAAAAATTTGTGGGGAGTGGGTTTTAAAATTTTGAGAAAAATTTCCATTTAAAAAGTCCTGAGCACAGAGAAGGAGTAGCCCCTGAGTACTACTGGATGTGGCCCCAAGCAAACGAAACTTCAAGATCAGTCAGGGAAGTGACTCAGTGGGAGAGGGTGTGAGCTCCTGGGTTTAATCCCCTGCAAAACACACACACACACACACATACACACACATACACACAAACACACACAGCGCACATGCAGGACTCAAGGGACTACAGTTGACACTTTGCATACTGCAGTGCTGGATTCGAATTCTGACACCACAAAGATTCCCAAGTACCACCAGGAGCAACTGCTAAGCACCAACAAGGAGAAGGCATTGTGTACTGCTAAGTACTGCTCCAAACAAACAAAAAATTTCAAGAAAATTTAAATTCAGGACATGCAAAATAATTAATTATTGCAGAAGGGAAAATTTAGAATAGTTATCTTGTTAAAAAATTAAAAACAGGGGCTGGAGTAATAGTACAGTGAGTAGGGCATTTGCTTTGCACGAGGCCGACCGGGTTCAATTTCTGGCATCCCATATGGTCCCCCAAGCATCACCAGGACTAATTCCTGAGTGGAAAGCCAGGAGTAAGTCCTGTGCACCTCCACGTGTGACCCAAAAAAGCAAAAATAAATAAATTAATTAAATTTAAAAAATAAAAACAACAACAATAACAACTCACGTTTGACTTTATGGAAGAAAAAAAATCCAACCAAAAGGAAACAGAATGAAATATCTTAAACATATTTCATACTAAGCCTCAATCACAAAACTATGACAATCAATAAAAACTAAAAACCTAAATGGTTCATTATACTTTAAAAATTCATTTAATAGACTGAACATGATGGCCACTCAATACCTACATTGCAAACCACAACACCCAAAAGGAGAGAGAGAGAGAGCAAAAAGAAATGCCCTGCCACAGCGGCGGGGTGGGGTGGGGGGGATGGGGTGGTTGTGGAGAATGGACATTGGTTGAGGGATGGGTACTTGATCATTGTATGACTGAATCATAAGCATGACTGAACTATAAGCATGAAAATTTGTAAGTCTGTAACTGTACCTCACGGTGATTCATTTAAAAATATTAATTAATTAATTAATTAAAATAAAATAAAATTCATTTAAGTTACACAGAGTTACAGCTTTACAATATTCCAGAGTTTAGCCTGGAAGTTCTTTATTGTTTATCCAATGGTCAAAAGCTTGAGTATTGTTACATGACCGAAAACAAAAATTGAAAAAGCTTAACAGAGTCCTTCAGGACTCCTTATTTTTCTGGAAGGCCACATCCCTTAGAAGATGACAGAGGCAGGTAATTGTGCAATTAAGCTTCCAGAACTAGTTACGACTTTGGAATGTGATCGCTGTTGTGCAATACAGTTGGTCACCATCATATGAAAATCTTGGGAAATGAAGTATCTTGTTTACCTGCTAGTTCCTGTCAGAACAACTCACTCACACATCAGTACCTGGGTCTAACCAACCTCCCTGTCTTGGTAGTTGTGAAGCTATCTTAAAGGATTCCAAGGATATTTCTACAGAGGTAACAGGAGAGGGAAATGAGGGGAGAGGAGGAAGAGAAAAGAGGGGAAAAATACACCTTTACTTCACAGAAATCTGGGAAGGAGAGACGTAGATGAAACCGCACTGAACAGAGCTGCTTGCTGACGGTGTGGATGGGTACAGAGAAGCACACCTTCTACTACGCTCACTTTGTACACAGAAATGCCCCACAATAAAAGGCTTTTAAAAAGGCACACACCAAATTTTCAACTCTGCACTCTATACCTAAAAGGGGATGCCACAGTGCTATTAATAGTACTGCGATAAATAGGTCATTCTTGGAACATCAAGTTAAGATTTCAAGAGTTCCCGAGGCTTACTTGTCCAATAACAATAATAAAAACTATGCCAGATAGTGATCCTTCTTATGTGCATAATGTTTACCCACAAAGCATCTTCACTTCCATTATCTCAACTGATTTTCATAGCAGTGCTGTTGGATGTGGTGGGTAACATTCTAACAAGTGAAGAAGAAACAGAAGGTACGGAGCTGTTACGTGACTTTTATTTCATTCCTTCATTCGCCCATTTATTCTGTCATTCATTTCACAAACACCAAATACTTAGAATGTGTCAAGCCCATCTGTCCATGTTATTAGAAATTAGGAGACAGAGGGGCCGGGCGGAAAGACAGTGGGTAGGGCACTTGCCTTGCATGTGGCATTCCATATGTTCCATATGAGCCCCACCTGGAGTGATCCCCAAGTGCAGTGCTTGAAGTTAGACCTGAGTACCATCAGGGGTGGCCAAAAGAACAACCAACCAACCAAACAAACAAACAAAAGAAGTTAAGTGATAGAATATGATTCCTTCTTTCAAAGAGGCACATAGCTTAGCAGTGGGAACAGATTCATAAACTGATAATTCCACAATAATGTGTCTCATGTTACAGCAAACCTTTTTTTCTACCCACCCCCCACGACCTCCAACAAAAAATATAATTTGCACAACAGCTCAGTTTTATAAGTACATGTTTAATTGAAACATGTGCTTAGGAGACAATACCCTTTCTATGCGTGACACACACTAAGGTCTTTACTGATCCACTCTATTCAGTAACTCTTCTTTCTGAATGAAATGCTGTCACAACCTTCTACAGCAGCTTCATTCTGCACTAGAGGGTTGTGACCTACAGTGTGGAAAAGGGCTAGGGTAGGGTCAGAGTTATGTGGCAACACCAAAGGAAACAAAACCTGGGCTCCAGGGGGCGAGAAATGGCTTTAAAGAGGTTGGCCTCTGAGCACTTCTTGATATGCAAGTGGTGGGACCAGAACAAAGGTCTTCAAGAGTTTGAATCACTGTGCTCTTGCAATGACTGTGGTATTCTATGCTGGCTAACTCTAAAGCAGCACTGGACTGTGAGCTTGATAGTGATTCTGGGAACCAGTTGCTTTCTGGAAGTGTGTCAGCCATCACTCACTCATGCTGACCAAATTTTCACTAGGTGGACAACTATTTCCTGGCTACTGACTCACCCTACTGCTACCTGTAAAGCCACTATAAACATCCTGAGACTCTAAGGCTTACTCCATGACTAACAGTCCTAAGTATTTCTCTTGTCAACTATTCTTCATAGCAAACGCATTGAAAAGCAAGAGCCCATGGGGGTCAGAAAGATAGCACAGTGGGCAGAGTGCTTGCTCGTATGCGGAAGGCCCATATTTGATCCCCAGCCCCCAAACAGTTCCCTGAGTTGGCCAGGAGTAATCCCGAATGCAGAGCCAGGAGTGAGCCATGATCACCTCTGGGTGTGGCCCCAAACAAAACAGAACAAAAAAAAAAGTAAGAGCCCATGTATTCAATGTAAAACTGATTTTTTTTTTATTTTAATCAACAACAAGTCTGTATTGTGATCTAGTCTGATGCTTTAATCTTCTCCCTCTGGGTCTAAAAACTGCTTCTCTTCAGCCAGGCTAGCTATGCGCTAGGTCCAGAGGTCTGGGGATCAGCGAAGCACTCACAGTTCATGCTGCTGCCCTCTGCTGTCCAAGAGAGAGGGACCTAGTGGCCTGCACCTCGCCCTTCCCTCCAACAGGAGTGGCTCCAATTTTAGATCCCTATTTTGAGAATCTATTTTGCCCCTTTGTGACTAAGACTCATTTTAGGGACCCAACCTTCTGATAAGTTTGATCCACTAAGTCATGACAAAGAAAAGGTGCTTTCTCACATCTCATTGGCTTACCAATAGTAGTGCAACTCAGTATGCATTTGATAAATACTCATCAAGAACACCTGAAAACTAGATCTAGGGAAGAAAGTTCATTTCACTTCATGAGAACTGGAAAAACTACAGGTGTTTCTCATCCTTACTTTCCTAAAGGGAATATGCGTTCAATGTCAATGGTACATACTTTTTTGTTGGCTGAAGGATGGAAACATTTAGCTCGTAATTAAAATCAAACCAAACCAAAGAAACACCCATCAGTATTTTTGCAATTCACTGTATAAATGAGGACCTTAGTACACTGAAAATAGTCTGGGCTCAGCTTTATAGGTAGTAAGTCAGTAACAAAGGGTCAACCAGAAAGAACTGAGAAGGATGCCTTGGAGAATGTTACTGAAAAGCATAAGTCAGTCACTTGTAAAGATACTCTTTCTGACCCTGAGAGGAATCTCTTTGGAAGACACGTTAAGGATTGACATATTTAAATATTCTATGAAATATTATTTAGAAATATTCAGGTCAATAAACTACAATCTTAATGACTTCTTTTAGCCTGAGAGAGCAACAGCAGTGAGAACTGCCAGAAACACTGTGGATTCACTATGTGTTTAATTTTGAATTAACTTTTCATTTTGAGTTTTGAGGCTGTCGACAGGCTCTGTGCTCAGGGTTTCTCCTGACAGTGCTGAGTGGGTGGGATGGGGGGGGGGCATTCTGAGAACTGAACGGGGATCAGCTCACGCAAGGGAAACACTGTACCCCTCCTGATTTTGAATTATTTCTCCTGCACATTCAGAAACCTTTTATTGTTGGCAATTATTTTTTTATAACCTTCTCCCCTCCCAAGAAGGCAGATGGAATAGAGAAGGGATCACTAAGAAAATGATGGCTGGAGGAACCAGTTGGGATGGGAGATGCGTGCTGAAAGCAGATAATGGACCAAACATGATGACTTCTCAGTGTCTGTGTTGCAAGCTATAATGCCCAAAAGTAGAGAGAGAGTATGGGGAATATTGTCTGCCATGGAGGCAGGGGGAGGTGGGAAAGGGGGGGTATACCCAGGATACTGGTGGTGGGGAATGTGCACTGGTGGAGGGATGGGTGTTTGATCATTGTAAGATTGTAACTCAAACATGAAAGCTTGTAACTATCTCACAGTGATTCAATAAAATTAAAAAACAAACAAACAAACAAAACCCTTCTCCCCTCCCCATTCTCAGTTACAATTCAAGAAGCTAAGTTCTAGATTGCACAAAAGATATATTTTAAGAATACGGTTAATTTAGAGCACCAAGAACAACATTTTCAAAAAGGCTCTAAATGCTTAGTTGACAATCAAATGATAAAACCCTAAATAAGCAACTTAAGATAGCTAAATATAATACAAAAGATTTCTAACTTTAAATTCATGCTTATTTTTCATATAAAATGCAAAACAGGGATAAAGACCTCTATTTTGAGGATCAAATTCAATTCCATAAGAACCTATTATAGGGTCACATAACCTTTCCAAGATTTTTTTAAAATAAATTTCTTTATGATTTGTTATCATTAAATATTTGCTTTAAATACCAATGTTATTTACTGATATGCCCAGGAGTGTATACAAATTTCTCAAGCAAAAAGGGATCATGAGGAAAAAAATTAAGAAGTATTGTACTAGAACATAGGCTGCATACAATTCTTCCTAAATTCTTGAAAACTCATTTTCAGCATTAGATGAAGTATCTTCAAATGACTGCAGATCTTAGGTCTGCTGAACTCATTATGCCTAAAACCAAACTTTAATTTGCTTCTACCCTTTTCCTGCTGCCAATCTCCCTGAACACTGATTCTTAATTTCAATGATTTAAGAAGTTACTATGCACAAGAAAAGCAACTGGAAAAGAAGTTAAAATATTACAACTTTTGCATTGGGTACATTCCCTAAAGTACTTAATACTAAAGAAAGATGATTTTTTTTAAAAAAAATAGAGATTACTAAAGCAATCTAGGTTTCTCACTGTTTTACTACTTCCAGTGTAAGTGCTAAAATTCTCTCTCAAAATCTGACCACCCCTTTTCCTGTCCACTTCTCTTCTACCCAGAGTAGCTCAGATTTGTTATATCTTGCTTAGATTTCTTCTATCTATGGAGGCAGAGAGATAGTACATTGGATAGCACTTGCCTTCCATGTGGTTTGGTCCCTGGCATCCTATAATGTTCCTTGAACACCACCAGGAATGATTTCTGAGTGCAGAACCAGAAGTAACCTGAGCATCAGTGGGTGTGGCCCAAAAAAATGAAAGGAAGGGAGAGAAAGGAAGGAGGGGAGGGGAAGGAAGGAGGGGAGGGGCAGGGAGGGAAGGGAGGGGATGGAGGGAGGGAAAAGGGGAGGAGGAAAGGAGAGATGGAGGAAGGAGGGGAGGAAGGGAAGGAAGAGAGGAAGAGAGGAAGGAAGGAAGGAAGGAAGGAAGGAAGGAAGGAAGGAAGGAAGGAAGGAAGGAAGGAAGGAAGGAAGGAGGGAGGGAGGGAGGGAGGGAGGGAGGGAGGGAGGGAGGGAGGGAGGGAGGGAAGGAAGGAAGGAAGGAAGGAAGGAAGGAAGGAAGGAAGGAAGGAAGGAAGGAAGGAAGGAAGGAAGGAAGGAGGGAGGGAGGGAGGGAGGGAAGAAGGAAAGAAGGAAGGAAGGAAGGAAGGAAGGAAGGAGGGAGGGAGGGAGGGAGGGAAGAAGGAAAGAAGGAAGGAAGGAAGGAAGGAAGGAAGGAAGGAAGGAAGGAAGGAAGGAAGGAAGGAAGGAAGGAAGGAAGGAAGGAAGGAAGGAAGGAAGGAAGGAAGGATAGATGGATTTCTTTTGTAGGGTCTTGTTTCCTGCAACAATTTTTTCCACCTCCACTTTCACTCTGCCACTAAAAGTATCATCACTCGTCAATGTATTATCAAACAAGCAATGACCACAAAATCTTCCAAATACTTGAACCTGGTGATCAAGGCTTTCTGTGATCTTATTTCAACGTTTGGAAAAGCAGTGAAGGCAAAAGCACAAACTTCAGGCCCTGTTTGGGTTTTGGTCCTAACTCTCAGAAACGTTAGGATTTGGAATTCACTTAGGATTTTTGAGTTTTTCATTTCTTATCAGTGTTAATAGAAATAGCTCACAAAACATAATCAATCAAATGTGATCATCTTGTATGAGAAAGAACGTGGCACCAAGTCAGACACACACGGATTGATCATCAATTGTTGTCTTACTCCAGGCTCATCTACTTATTCCTTCCTGCCTGCTCTCTGCCACACTCCCATTATACATGGTCCTGGCCAAGCACACACCCTTCTGTCTGGAACATTCGCTCTCCCTGGGGATGACACGCAGTCTCAGCCACCTGTGGCTCTCGTTATACTAAACCCACAGCCTCACATGCCCTTTACTGTTTTCTCCAGCTGAAACTCAACCCATGCCTCAAGGCCCAGCTCAAATGCCAATTCTTCCAGGAAGCCATTCCTTCAGGGCCCTCCTCAGAAGTAATGACTTCGTCTTTGTGTTCACCCTGCCCAATGCCTGCAGCTTTACTTCCATTCCCTGCGCTATAATACAGTTAATTTATATTAAATATAAAATTATGAACATTAAATGTTTATTAGACGTAATCTGCAGGAATTCTAAGCTTCTCAAAGCTGGAAAGCATGCTCCTCTTTTCTTTACTCTGAGCCATTCACACCTTGTGCAAGAGGGGATTTAATAAATGTCTTCTGAGTGAAAACATTTTCCAAAGAAGATTTTTTTCTAAAAAGTTGGGTTTTTTTTTTTCAGTTGCTGTTACTGGCTAATGTCCAGGGTGCTCAGGGGTTGTTCCCTGTGGTCCTTGGGGAACCTTGCAGTTCTGGTGATCATACCCAAGGCCTCCACATGTTCCCCACCTTGAGCCATCTCTCCAGCTCCTAAAAGGCAAATCTTTTTTAGAACACATTCATCACTTACTAAAATTTTTGAAGTAATTTTTGGGAAACATCTTCTACCAAAAAAGTATGACCCTTATTTAATCTTGAAGATGCTCAAATTAAACACAAAAATAATGACAAAATTTTGGGTACTTTAGACTCAGTGCATAGCAAGATGTTATTTTTACTTATTTACTTAATTTAGTTATAAGAACCAAACCCAGCAGAATTTGGGTAGGAGGTCATGGCTGTGGACCTTACAGCTAAGGTTACACCTGGGGGCTCAGGAGGCCATAAAGTGCCAGGGAATAAAACTCAGGACCTTGCATGTATGTATGTCAGGCATGTGCTCTACTATCTGAGCTACTTCCCTGGTCCCCCAAATTAGCTTCAGTGACAAAACTGATTTTTAAGAAGTTATAACATTAGGTGGAGAGCCTGGAAAGCTCCCCGTCATGTATTCATATGCCAAAACCAATAACAATGATAGGTCTCACTCATTCCCCTGACCCTGAAAGAGCCTCCAATGTGGCACCATTGGGAAGGACGAGTAAAGAGAGGCTGCTAAAATCTCAGGGCTAGGATGAATGAAGATGTTACTGAGACTGCTTGAGAAAATCAACGATCAACGGAATGATGATGATGATGATGATGATGATGATGATGATGATGATGATAACATTAGGTGTTTCTTACTGAGAGATGACCAGTGAGTAAATATTAATACTTTCTTTAAAGAAAAAAAAGCATGGCAAAAACATAAAATGGAATATTAGGTACCAATTTAAAATCAAGTTTACAAAAACTTTATGAGCTCACACTGTACTGTGATAATAAGAACACAAATCTAATGCCAATGTTGCAAGAGCACGTGTCAGAGGGAAAAAAAGAACTCTAGAAGATTTTAAAGGTTGGAGAGATAATACAGAGGGCAGGGTGTTTGCCCTGTACTCCAACAATCTGGGTTCAATCCCAGGTATCCCATATGGTCCCCTGAGCTCCAACAAGAGTAATTCCTGAGTTGAGACAGGAATAACCCCTGAGTATCGCTAGGTTTGGCCCCCTACAAAACAAAAACAGAAGATACTAATGTAATTATTGCTAAATGGGATTGTGGGTAATTTTTATGTCCTTTATCTGAATTTGTATAGTTAAGTAATTCAAAAGTATTGAACATGAAAAATGCTAGTTAAAGCTTAATAGGATTTTTAAATATTAGTTTATTGTCATAGTAAAGAACTTGCTGATTTAACAAATTATTTATTTTTATTAAGACATTGTGATTTACAAAGTTGTTCATAATAGAGTTGTTTCAGGCATACAATATTCCAAGACCAATCCCACCGTTAATGTCCATGAGTTTCCACAGGTCCCCTGCAACCCTCAGCATGTCCCTTTGGTAGACATATAACAAATTCACTTATTTCTTTTTCCAACAAAACTTAAACTGCAAATGGAATTATCAGAAAAATAAACAAGTCAATTTGTAGTGATTGATTGTTATATGATTTTAAGCTACGCAAATAAAGAAATTAGAATCATTTAATAAATTATGGTATACTGTCTATTCTCATTTACATAGCATTATTTTCAACCTGGGCACCTAAAATGCACTGCATTAAATTTTATTTTGTACTTATTATAGTAATAATATCTTCCCTGTTATGAATAAAGAATTTTTTTTCTCACTTGGCAGACCCATAACAAATTAATTTTATATTACATAATTCAAAAAAACTTAAAAGAATGGCAAATAGAGGGGGCTGGAGCAATAGCATAGCGGGTAGGGCATTTGCCTTGCATGCAGCCGACCAGAGTTCGAGTCTCAGCATCCCATATGGTCCCCTGAGCACCGCAAGGAGTAATTCCTGGGTGCAGAGCCAGGAGTAACTCCTGTGCATTGCCAGGTGTGACCCAAAAAGCAGAAAAAAAAATGGCAAATAGAATTATCAGGAAAAAAAATCAATAAAAGTTCAATTAGTGATGTTTAATTGCTATGTTTTTAAATATTCTTAATCTAGCAGAGGACAACCATATATACTAATAGTGAGTGGCACATTCAATGCTACATGATGAGGTTCTTTTGCCCTTTAAAAGAGCTATTTTAACACTTCTGGTAAAATTGTTTTCAAGGCTACGAATTCCTTAACTGCTGCCTATCCATAAAGCTCTGTATAGTTCCTTCAAATTGAATATCTTCAAGAGAAAGTATTCTTGGTGAGGTGTTAACTTCACTGAGTTTTTGTACATACCTTCCATATTCTTCTGACTCTAGAGCTTCATTTGATGGATCTGCTGTACATCTTATGGGTTTTCCTTTGTACATAAGTTCCTTTTTTGATCTTGCTGCTTTCAGTATTCTGTCTTTATCTTTATACTTGTCATTTTGAGCATTTGGAGTTTTCCTAATAGGGTCTGTTTCCATTGGGACCTTTGGGCTTCTTAGATCTCAGTGCCAGTAACCCTCAACTCGGGCAAGCTCTTATTTGACGATTTCATTAATAATGGTTTCTTCATCATAATCGCCTTCCTGTTGTTCTTCAGGGACTCCAGTGATTCTTACACTGCTCCTCTTGAACTAATGCCAGTTTTCTGGTACATTGTACATTTCTTTTGAGACTATTTTCCACTTTCTTCCATTTCCTAGTGGTTTCCTCTTTCTCATCATCTTGGATCTCCTTGATCTTTTCCTCAGCTTCAGATATTCTGCTGCACAAGAGCTACTGACTTTTTAGTATCACCTACCATGTTCTTTTCTGTCATTTCAGACTATAGCAGGTTTTTTTTTTCCATTTCAACTCATACTTTCTTGTGCTTTGCCTATTACCTATGCTATCATTTCCTTGAACTCACTGAACATCCTCATCAAGGTGTCACATAAGGACAATGAAGACTTACTGGTGTTACTTATGTCTTCGGTAATATTGTTTTTGCTCACTGAGTTTGGTGGGTTTTCCTCATTGTTCTTCTAGTGTTCATGCTGTGCTGGAGGATGAGTCTTTGTAATGAACCTTTCTGTAAGATGCTGAGGGATTAAGTTATAGGTTGCTCTCTGTCTTCTCTGCCAATCCTCACAAAATGATAGGAAGAATAACCCTGAGCAGCATGTAATTTGCTGAGTAGAACTGTGGTGTGGGTCCAGCTTTCAGCTTGCTGCTCCACCATCCCAGGTGAGGCTTGCCTATGCCGATATTCCTGGGCCTATTCTCGAACACATGATGTAAAGCCTGTCCCTCCTGGGTGGGTTCCAGCAGTCCCCACACCCAATCTGTGCCGTTATTAAGGGCCCACACCACAGTTTTTGATCTTTTAATATTAAACGCCAGAGTCATGTATACATCATTTAAAAATAAAGAGTGAATGCCATACCCTTGAACAAGGTATTACTAAAAATTTACCTTAATTCTAAACCAAAAGCAGAGTGAATACATACTTGACCAGTTACTGGGCAGATAGCAAAATGGCAGCTCCTGAAGAGGCAAGACTGGGTGGGCATTCCCACTTGACCACTGCTCGTATTTGTAACTTCTTTCCATTGAGCCACTGATACCCCTTCCAGGCATCTACGAAAAAGCCTACTTCATTACCATCTGCAGAATGGACATATTCATTATGTTGGGAACCTCTGTCACCGAGTCAAGGACACAGCAGGATCTACCAGAAGCCACCCACCTGGGAGCAAGATGGATGAGGAGAGTGCAGGGCTGCATTCTGACCGGAAGTCGGGCCCCCAGGGGTTCCCTCAGCTATGGCTATGAATGTGGAAGGTTCACAGGTACACACCCTGCAAAGGCGGGTGGGAAGAAGCTGATGAGGGAGGGACACTGCTGGGAAAAGGGTGGGAAGCAACCCCAGGATAGGAGGGAACACGTTTTAGAAGGAGAGCCAGCAGAGAAACAAAGAGGAAGCTAAGGGAGAAAGCAGAAATAACCAGATTGTAAAACTGGGAGGAGCGGCGAGGGGGGAGCTGCTGCTTCCTCCTTTGTCTCCATCCCCCACTCATCTTCTCATCAGGTCTCCCAGCTTGGAGCTTGTTCTCATGCCACTGTCTCTCCCTCTTTTCCATCCAAATCTTAACTCCTTCATTACCCAAATCACACTTTGATTCCCAAGTCACTCATCCCTCTTGACAATTGACGTGTCATCCTCAGGGAGCCTAGGAAAACTTGGAGCAGGCTGTCATGCCCGAGTGACTTACTAAGCCCCTTCGCCCCAAGCCTCAAGGCTGAAATCTAGAACAGATCCTAGTTGGAGAGGAGGGGCACGGAGCAGAGAGCACCTGTTCACCGCCTGAGTTCAGGTCATTCCTTGTCCTTGCTTGCACCATCTTCAATTACAAAGGATGCCCTGTTTTCAATAACCAATGACCCACATGGATATTCCATGATTAGAATTTCCCATTTGATAACTGTATGTTACTTTCCTTTTCTAGCAAGTGTACAAAATGTTACTTGAAAATGCCAAGGATGGGCATGTGTAAAACAAAGCCCATACAAAGACTGGATCACAAGAATATTTTATCCAAAGGTCTAATGCCCTTCAATAAGAATACCTTCATTTTCATAATACAGCACCTTGACTCCCAATATGTCAGCTTAATATGCCAAGGAAAAGACAAAATGCTTTGGCTCCAATTTTCTTGAACAAAAATTCAATGCATCTTTTTTTATTTTCTTATAGATAAATATAGTCTGCACTGAATCAAAAGCATAAGTAACAGGTGAGAGATAGCTATAGAGACTTAATCATATGCTTTGAACTATAACAAGCTCATTAATAATTCATCTTTGAAAATCATTACTTGAAAAATAAGAAAATACTTAATATTGGACCTGGAGATGCATCTATTCTCTAGTTAACGTGTGCTATTTTAAACCTCACCAAACAGTATGGTAATTTGCCTGTAATTGCCAAACCCACAATGCCTGCAGTGAAAACAGAAATCTCTTTGCAGACAACTTTGTTCAGCAAATAAGTCTAACTTGCTTCCGTGTTGAGAAAACATTTTCTTGCAAAATATACCAAGAAATAAAAAGGAAGTACCCTACTATATAAAAACAACTCTACCCCAAAGTACAACATGACACTGGTGTTGGGACTGGTATTGGAATGCTGTATGCCTGAAACAACTCTATTCCAAACAACTTTGTATATCACAGTGTATCAATGAACATTTCTGAAAGAATAAAAGCACAACATCAAGCAAACTATTGGGGAGCTCCCTGGAGCTTATTTGCTCATTGTAACTTTAGTCCCTATTTTAGAGGGTGTGGGGGGTGCTGGCAAACTCCTAAGAACAGGGTGAGATGATGGCTTTCCTTTCTGCCTGTAGCTCTCTGGCTGCTCTTGGGACTCTGGACAGGGTGAAGAGATAAACCAGAGCTATGTGGCTCTACTTAAGTATTTGGGAGAGCTGTCTCCAAAGTAACGACAGCATGGCTGGGTTTGATGTGAACAAAGTGGAAAGGGCAGAAAGAGGCTGTTAGCTTAGGAGAGCCACAGGATGGAAGCAGGGCAGGGTCTTCAATGGGAGGAAAGCTTGCTTGACTGGGAGCTCAGTGGTTTCCAGGTACTGTCCCACTGTGCCTAGGAATGGTGGAACCCAACACTGGGCGAAGAGCTGATTTTAGTCTCTGAGGTAATGTGCAAGGACATGAAGTTCTCAGACTCAGCTCATTTCAAGGATTAGCACATACAAACTAAGGAAGATATGCTGGATATCTGGTCAATCACTCTCAGAGTCAGAGTGGTTTATTAAGGGCCTCTAAAGAAGCCACTGTGTTTCAGTTACCCCTTTTAGCAAAAGAACTCTGAAATAATCTTTTAAAAAACTCAGTTTTCAGAATCCCACAAAAGAGATCATATTCAACACTGGAAGACTGCCCATTTCTTTTTCTCCTGAGACTTCTTTCTTTATCCTCAGTAAGGTCAACGAGCAGCGGGCAATTTATGCTATTGTTCAGGGCCTGGGTTCCACAGTCAAATTTCCCAGGTTTGAATCATAAAGCTGGGCAAACTATTCAACCTCTATGAACCTCAGTATCCTATTCTGTGAAAGGAAGGTGACGTCACTACTCACCTCACAGCACCTTAAAGAGCAGAGTACATAGTTCTTAAAAAAAGGGCTATAATTGCAATGGGTTAACCACCCCCCTCAAAAAAAAAACAAACATAGTATTACTATGATATGCTGGAACTAAGAGTATTTTTTAAATGATATGGTTAGTGTATTTAATAATCTGCATGTATATCTCACAGTTTCTAGCATTTAAGAGCTCAGTAACTATTTTGATGAGATGGGAATGAGTAAGAATAAAGCCCTGCAGACCAAGTAAGTTATAGTGCTTGTCATATAAATCAGTTCAGATATAATGAGCTTCTAATGAGTGCACACCGTACACCAGGTCCCATGTGAACACTTTATTGCCTTAATACTTTTTGTTGTGCTGTGTGAGTGGTGCTGGGGTCCCAACTAAGGACACTTAAGCTTCTGAGTCATGTGCTCCACCATGAAGCCAATTCCTGGACCATCATGGTTAATATACTTCTATAGACAAGACAGACTTACGCAATGACAGTAGCCCTTCATCATAGTAATTCAGGGGCTACTGCAATATCCTACAGCTCACTTGGCTCAGTCCTCACAGTTTACAACCTGGAATGGGTTGGTTAAAACTAAACTTCGCTGAGAGACTTTTAAGTTCCTATAAATATCTCATTTATAAGCAAGCCTCCAAAATGCAGTGAGTAGCACTGGTGCACACGGCTGGGACAAGAAGCCTAAAAGCAAGACTACCACGCTCTCACCACTCCACCTACAGAGGGGGATGTTAGCCGTTTGGGCTACAAAAACCACCTTTGGGGATATTTTAGCACCCACAAGGTCCAACTGAATAAAACCCGCTTTAAAATTTAAAGGCTCTCTTTAACCACAGAATAAGGAACTACATATTACATTTAAGGTTTGGCAGCAACTCATTTTTCAAATGCTAGTTCTTCATGAAATCATCTCCCATCTCAGGGAAAATTCGTATTGACCTCAGCTCTTTTTACAATTTTACTTTACTGGGAAGTAAATTTGAAGCCAGCATAAATGAGTATGCGGATTTCAGTCTTCTAAAAGGGCCTTGGGTGTGGCAGATAGCTAACTTTGAGAACTTAGCAACACAGGATACATTATGAGTAAGTTCTTTTTTTTTTTTAAATAATGATGCTAACTCACCAGATCCTTCTGAAAGAATCCTTTTATTGATGTCAATGGCGTCAAGTTGAGAACAAGTTGTAATATGAAACACAATTTATGCAACTATGTTGAAATTTTCTGTCAGAGTTACATCTTCTAATGTAAGAATTTTATGGTAAAACAATTTCAAAATAATATCAAGGCTAGGTTCATTTTGGTTTTGGCTAGCACAAGAAAACTTTATACAAATGCCTAAAATCCAAGGCAAACGCCTAAAATAAAGGCAAAATGATAGTGCATTTAAGTAGAATAAGGAAAAAATAAACTAAACAAACCCCAAACACCCAAACACCCAACTACCATGTTCCCTACAGTTTATAATAAAAGGGTTCAGTGAAACAAAGCCTCAACTGAAATAGTTAGGCAACTCCAAAACTAAATACAAAGCATGTTAAAATAAAGATTGCAACATCAAGGGAAAACCATCCGTGTGTGTGTGTGTGTGTGTGTGTGTGTGTGTGTGTGTGTGAATGTGCGCGCGCAGTATCAGATTCTCTGCCATTCCTGACCCCAGTCCACATGAAAACTGACTGATCCTATAAAGAACCAGCTAACAAGTGACTCCCTCCCTCCTTAGCAATGCAACAGAGTTAAAGAACCAATAGAAATCCTGTGGGTGGGTTTGATCTTCCTTTTAAAACCAATGAACTTCCCATTATATAATCCTTAATGCCGAGAGAAGTTTACAAGTCAGACACCAAACTTAGCTACAAAGCAAGTTATGTTGCCTGTCTCGCAGTATTAGAAAAAAGAAAAGAAGAATGTAGGGGAAAGCTTTCTGAATAGCAAGATCCACATATCACGAAGGGCTCGGAAGCAGCGAGCCCTGTTCCAGCAATACTCCCAGGTTTGACAATGACTTTCGGGTAGGTATAATGTTTTCAATTTAAAAGTACAAGGATCTAAAACAAACGCTCTATGACATTTTATTAATTCTTTGTAATATCAGCCCTTCAACCACAGGGGCATTCTGAGAATCTAGCTTCTCCAGAAAGCCCAAGAAAAATACTTTGGTTTCACCATTCTCAAATTCATTTGACTTTGAAACAAAATAAACATATTACTCTATTTAATATCATTGCACAAGCAATTCACAAGAATGAAATGTGTTCAGAGTTCCTAGAAAAAATGTAGCAATACAGGCTGCCAACTTGTTCAATGTCAAACTCGAGGCAGTATAGCAGCACTAGCAGTAAATGACTCAGAGTGAGTCACAGTTAAGCTATTTTTGCTTTTAAAGTACTGCCAGGCACTGTGTTAATATTCAACCAAGAGTAAATTTAGCCCAACAAGAAAACAAGTGTTTCCATGGTTGCTTCTTCTCAGTGTTTATGGTATATATGCAGCCATTAGGCACAGGATTCCAGCCAGATAAATTAAGTAGAAATGCTCATCTTTCATTTATAGCTAGGCTTTGGAACACTCGCTACACTAAAAGCTACTTCGGCTGTTCCTCTGTGTCTCTGTCCCTCTGCCCCTGCAGACCCCAGGGAGCAAATACACAGAACAAGCTATTAATGATTCATTTAAAAGTTTATATCATTAAAGTAATTTTAGTGGACCAGTTGCTCTGGATTTTATTTGGCCCCGTTTTTAAGTGTCACAGAGTACAGCTCTACAGGACCGAAATAGTAACAAAGTATCCACCCAAAATCCTAATTAAAAAAAAAAAAAAAACTGATGACAGGTATCAAACGGATTTCTATTGTATTACATACATAATAGGCCTGTGCACTAGGGGTTAAACCAGATGAAGGCTGAGTATCTGAAAGAGTTTAAATCTCTTTTCAGAAGATGCTGTGTTCCAAACGCACCTGAGTTCTTAGAGGTAAATAGCACGGTAAAAACACAGGCTAAAGAGGACAGCAGTGGTGCATAACTAACATTGTTGGCAGGTGTGGGGAAGTAGCACTATAAGTATGAAATGGTAATATGGAAACTTGTAAACTATGTTACCAAATAAAAACTTGAAGGGGGGAGGGGAAGAAAGCAACAGCAGCTAAGCCTTTTCTCAAACCAAACTCACCTGTATTATTGTATTATCACTGTGAGAATATCCAGCCTTAGAGAGTCTACACAGAATCTTGGCACATCAATAATAAATTTTTAGGAATAAGAAAAAAAAATAGGACTATGCATACTGGCATTTTTCAGAGCCTGTATAACTATGAACAAACAAAACATCAAGAGGTACATGCTCCCCCCAGGTCAGGGATAAAGGGAGACAACAGCTGTGACAATGAAAGCCACGTGGAGACTGTTTTGTAGCAACACAGCCTGTCTGACTATCCTGTAGGAACACAGTCACCTTTTCATGCTCCAGCCTAGCACAATGCTGTCTTTAAATGGTCACTGGCACAAAGGAAGTAGAGTGGAAAAGACTAGGTCAGCAAGCAAGTGGAGAAGAAATGGTAACTTGAGCCTGGTTGGCCTGGCACGCAGCCGCCAAGGCCCTCAGCAAAGCCGCTGTGACAGGCGGTGTGCAGACACTGCCCAGAAGCTCAAGGGGAGAGCCGGGCTTAAAATCAAAGCCTGACTAGGGCTCTTCTCAGGATTCCTGGACCCCAAGGACTCCCTGTAAACGTTCATGAAGGGTCAAAGTGATTTTCAGTGAAGTGAAAATGTCAAGGGTGGGTGAGGCGGACAACGGTCAAGGCGCTTGTCTCATGTGCGGTCATCCCAGTTCTATGCCTGGAACCACATATGATGCCCCCAAGAGTGACCCAGAGTTGGAAGTAGCCCCCTTCCAGCCACCTTCTGCACTACCAGGTGTGACCCCCCAACTGTTACCCTCCACCGCACATACCCTGGAAAAAAGACCAAGAGCAAGTATAATTAAGTAACTTACATCTTTCATGTAGAGGCATTAGAGGCACCATTTGGAAGGACAAGAGAGGCTGCTAAAATCTCAGGGCTAGGACGAATGGAGACGTTACTGGGCCCGCTCCAGCAAATCAAGGATCAATGGGATGATAGTGATAGTGATGGTGACATCTTTCCTTACATGTGGCCAACCCAGGTTCGATTCCTCCGCCCCTCTCAGAGAGCCTGGCAAGCTACCCAGAGTATCCTGCCCGAACAGCAGAGCCTGGCAAGCTACCCGTGGCGTATTCGATAAGCCAAAAACAGTAACAACAAGTCTCACAATGGAGACATTACTGGTGCCCTCTCGAGCAAATCGATGAACGGGAAGACAATGCTATAGTGCAGTGCTACATTTTTCAAAACACAAGACTCAAAGGAAGAGCTGAGGAAGGGGGCCCTTGGTCATATAAGAGGCAGAAACACCTAAGAAGCCAGAATGGGGTGTCATTCCCAAAGCATCAAGGACGATTTGCGAGAGCAGAGCACAATACAACTTTGGGAAGAAAAGTGGAGGGGTGGGGAGAAGGGAGAGTCTAAGCAAAGAAAGGTCCTGTGACTAACTCCTTTCTTTCACAGTGCCCTTTACTGACTCCCAGTTATCTGTTTCTTTATTGAGGACCCTGAAGCCCATGATCTGGATCCTGGACCCTAAATCTACCTACCACTCCGCTCCACTGATTGGGTACTGCCTCCTTACCTGATGACTCTGATCTCATGCCTGTATTTCCTAGGCTTGGGGACTCAGATTCTGGATTCTCTTGTTCCCAGGAGCCCAGATGCTGTTCGTGTTCTCCAGTCTTGTCTACCTTCAGTGACCCATAGTTTGTCTTGCCTTCTCATTTTGTGCATATTCTTTCTGCTTAGAAGTGACTGGCTTACGGGGGAGGGGTGGAGAAGATGATGGTGTTTGTATGCAATAGTAGCTTTCAAAAACATTTAATAAAACAAAAGATCTCTATTTAACCATAAACTACCTCGCTAAAAGCAGGCTATCATAAATGTAAAGAACTGTGGCCATGAAGAAAATCTATTCTCCAGCTTATCAGTTATATGACAAAAGGAAACAATCTAACAGAGAACTGGGAAGCTGAGTGCCTATCATGATGCTTCTAAAAGCAACTGAATGCAACAAATCACATTTCAAATGGTGAACCCTTCAGCCAAGTGAGAATCAATTCATAGCACATTAGTTTTGTGCACACTGTAGAGATGCAGATAATCCTGTGAAGGCTGAAAAAGACAACTCTATGTTCTGATTCAATTTGTTTTCAGGATCCTCAAAGGTGGGTAATTCTATGATAAGGAACAAAAGCTTAGAAAGAAAAAGGAGAAATGTTCACACTTTCCTTTCCTAAAAGGGTCTAACTCTTTCAAAGTCAAAGAATTTCTTTTCTGTTCAGATTCTATAAAAGGAAACGGCTATGATCAATCATTATCTTTTATTGCTAAATTTAATTTTTGGACCAAAATTTTACACACTGATCCTTGTAAGATTTTTTTTTTAAATAGATTCGACAATGTTCTTTACAATGAGCCCAGAAGTATAGGGGAAGGGAACAAAGCCTCTGCTTGCCCACCCGAGTACCAGAATTGGCAGAGGAATTAGAAAATGGCACGCTCTCCTGCGGGCACTCCTGCATGCCTTGGTGATGAGAACACGGGGAGCATTTAGTCACCCCCATGTCCTCAGCCAGGTGCTCTGCACAGCTCACAATCAACCATATACAGATACACCTGCCCCACCTGCCCTATATCCACAGCTAGAAATGCTTTGAGTAAAGGGAATAGTTAGGGCCTGTGGGTTTGTGCTCCTTTGCCCACCGGGTCTCGACTTGATCAACCATCCCGAACGATGAGACATGCCCAAGTCTTCCTCCGTGGCAATGACAGTCAGTCCTTGATCAGACACGAAAGCGCTGACCTGAGTACTCCCTCGCCTCCATCGTCACCCTGGCTCAATGCCATGCTGGTCCCTGCTGCCCTTTCAAGCTCTCGGGAGAGGAGACGCCTGGGCTGGTGCCTGTCTTCCTCCGCAGCTGCCCCACATGCTGCCTCCATAGCTCAAGCAAGTTCCTGAGCTTCATCATGACACAAGAATGACCTTGATGAGACTCTCTCCACAGAACGTACCCGGGCTGCAGAGCAGACCCAGAAGGGCTCTATATGGGTCTACTAGGAACCAAGTAATAAAATCTTATTAGTGTCTTTAAGTGCTTTTGTATGAGCTCACCAACAAATTTTAAAAAAAATCAATGGCAAGTAGGATATGTTCATGCACTAAGATTCATATGTAGTAACAGGCACTGGTACTATTTAAAATATTTACCACAAAGGCAAGAACTAGTCTTTTTGTCTCCTACTATCTCTCCAGCCCTTGAACAGTTTTACCCAGGATATCTGAATGGGAAAGAGCGCGTTAATAAAAATACCTGAGTTAGTAAGAATTAGGCTCTCCCATACACTGCTGATGGCAATTTAAATTAAGCTTTATATAGGGTAATTTGTCCTTCATAGTAAAAATGAAAACATTTATATGCCCTTGACTCAACAACTTCACCAGTGTGTATCTTACAAATATAGAACTACCTATCTGGATATTTTTATGTTTAAGAATTCTCATAGCAGTAATGATGTTATTAGCAGTCAAAGAGCAATTAACCCCATAATAAGGGGACTGGGTATGTATTATGAACTACAATGGAGCATTAGAAAAAATGAGGCAGTCCTACATGTACTGATATAAATACCCAAAATATCACTGTATCACTGTCATCTCATTGTTCTTCGATTTACTCGAACAGGCACCAGTAATGTCTCTACTACACTCAGCCCTGATATTATTTTTTAACTTGTTAGAACACTTCTTTTTTTTTTTTAATTGAATCACCATGTGGAAAGTTACAAAGCTTTCAGGTTTAAGTCTCAGTTACATAATGCTTGAACACCCATCCCTTCACCAGTGTACATATTCCACCACCAAAAACCTCTCCCCATCCCCTCCAGCCCCCCACCCCACCTGTGTAGCTGATAAATTTCACTTTACTTTCTCTTTACTTTGATTACATACAAACAAAAAACTGGTATTTTAGCAGCCTCTCCTTACTCGTCTTTCCCAACGATTGGAGGCTCTTTCAGGGGAATGAGACCTATTGTTACTGTTTTTGGCATATCGAATACGCCACGGGTAGCTTGCCAGGCTCTGTGGGATTATGACTGAATGCCTCTAAGTTAGAATCTCAACCAGGTGGAACGATACGGCAGCACCACGGGAGCATTCGGTGGGCCCTGGCTAGCCGGTCCCCCGCCACCCCAATGTGCATTGGGACCGGGGTCCGGTGCGGAGAGCCACTTGTCTCGGGAATCGGGCATGGCCGGAAAGGGGGCCACCCCCTCGCTCGTCATGCAATGCACCTTCGTGGGGAACCTGGTGCTAAACCATTCGTAGACGACCTGCTTCTGGGTCTGGATTTCGTACGTAGCAGAACAGCTCCTTCGCTGCAATCTATTGACACCCAAAATATACCAAGTTAAAAAAATAAAACCTGAGCAGAACAGTATGTCTAATATCCTACTCCAAATACAAATGGCACGTGTTTGCATATGCACACATACTTTTTGTCAAGAACACGAAGGAAATGGGCAACAGAGAAGAGGGACTGGTCTCTTGTACTTGGAGTTTATACTATGTGTCATGTCATGACATATAAAAAGCATGCTAGAATAGGAGACTCTCTTGGGCAAGAGTGGCTAGCAAAGATTTCCTGCAGAAGGTACAGTGAGTGGAATCAGCCTGGAGAAGAAAGGTGAGGAGGTCTCCCAGAATGGAGAGGAAGAACAGAACATGAGTAAGCCATGTTGGTCAGCAAAGAGAAGATAGCTGGGAGATACTAACAGTATGGTAGCACTGTAGCACTGTTATCCAGTTGTTCATTGATTTGCTCAAGCAGGCACCAGTAATGTCTCCATTGCGAGACTTGTTGTTACTGTTTTTGGCATATTGAATATACCATGGGTAGCTTGCCAGGCTCTACCGTGCGAGCGAGATATGCTCAGTAGCTTGCCAGGCTCTCCAAGAGGGACGGAGGAATCGAACCCGGGTCGGCCACGTGCAAGGCAAATGCCCTACCCACTGTGTTATCGCTTCAGTATGGTACACACACTAAATGCTACTCCCATTCCCAAACTTCCTTAGAGTACATTTCTCTTTTCTTCTTATTATAAACTCAACAAGACTACTACTTGAATGTCTTTTGGGGGGATGACGGTGGGGAGGAGAAAGGCTGGGTCACACCTGATGGTGCTTGAAACCACTCCCAGCTCTGTGCTTTGGGTTTGCTCCTGACAAAGCTTGTGGAACCCTGCCACTCTGGGGATTGAACCCAAGCCTCCTGCCTACAAAGCACGAGCTCAGCCCACTGAACTATCTCTCTGGCCTTGGATGTATTTTACAGGTCAGAAATTTTTCCGGAGACTGAGAACAGAAACAAAAGAGACTTAGTACTTGCCCTCAGTGAGGCCCGTCACTGAGGTGAAAATACAAAAATTTTATATTTTTGAGAGGAGGAATTCCAGAGAGAAAAATCTGACTTGTATATCTCTAAGAGCACTAATAATGTCTCTTCGATACAATGCTGTGATAATTATAGTAGTGATAAAAATAATAGCTAATATATATAATACCTACTGTGTACCAAGACATTGTTCTAAGTGGCTTTGGGTTGTTAATTTATCCAAGTTGTTAATTTAAACAACCCCAATGAATTAAGTATACTACTGTTACAGGACTGGACCAGATGGAGAAACTGATGCACAGATTTTGTTTTTGTTTTTAATTTTAAAGTATCCATGCCACTCAGTCTGAGCTCAGACTTGAACTCATAAAAGTGTTTCTCTAGAACTAAGCTACGAACTAGTCCAAGTGGCTCTGAAATGACAAGTGCTAATCTCAGAATAATAATATCACTTTGCCCGGATCTGCACAGGACTCTTTGTAGTTCACAAAATGTTTTCCTGTGTTGTCTCATTTTCAGTTAATAATAACTCTGGAAACATCCTCTGTGAACTGAACACTTATTCCAGCTATTAAATTAGATACCAAAGAATATCATAAATCCTCACAATTCCCATCACTGAAAATACTGAAGTAGAAGTAAAGTTTATCTCTAAGATTCTACAGTCACTATCATGTAAGATTTAAACTGTACAAAGTCAAGCATCACCATTTTTATAGTATAGGCACTGAAAAATCAGATAATGAGATTCATGTACTTTAAATGCTACTTTAATAAAATACAGACTGTGATTTATTAAAAGAGTATGATTCTCTTAGTTATTTTGAGCACTCTGACAATAACTAATGTTCAAATATTGCACTACTCTAATTAGCAATAAATGAAATGCATCAGTCTTCCTCAAAATTATTTAAATAAAAGTTGAACAGAAATGTCTGAAAAGAAAGTTGACCTGTTAAACCGAGTAAAGGAAATTCCCCAACTTCTTTCTACCAGTTTAGCTCTTAAATAGATCCACACACTTGCAGAAAGTACCAGTTGACATCACTCAATGGGGCTTTCCTCATTTTGGCTAATTTTGGATTTCCTTGTGAACAGGGACACACAATACTTCTTTCTATCTTTTTAATCAATGTATGACTAAAGAGAATACCTAGTCAATGAAAATAAAATGTGCCCTCAGAAATATTCTCTATTCAAATTTCCAGCCAAAGTATGTAACTATGTGATGAAAGAAAAAAGTTGTGACACCTCAGAAAGAGGAAAAAAAACTGCAGCTACCTTTTCAGCAAAGGTCCACTGTCCTACACTCTTCACAGTATTATCTCATGCGCTTTAATATTTGCCACTTTAAAGGACTCTCTCTAATTAAATAATTACCTTCTTGGGAAAACACAACTCAGACCTAAATTGAGTAGGCTCCTTGCTTCTCCACTTATTCAAATTCTACCTCTTCTTCAAAGTCTTGTCCAAAACTTATTTTCTCTATGAAGTCCCCACCTTCTGGTTTCAAAGACCTCATCCTTCTCACGTGTTAATTATATGAATCACAAACCCTGGCACTTGATTATATGCCTCCTCTTCTTTTTCTAATTTAATAGTACAGTTGTATTTCTCTTGTCATTTTAAATATCCATTCCTTTGTACTACCAAAAGGACTAAGGTATATCTATCTGAGTCTTATCTTTGATTAAAGCCCAGATTTCAACCTATTAATAATAATAGTAGTAGGAGTTGAATGAATATAAATTTTGCTTATTTTCAAAGAATACAAATTTCTTGAAAAAACAAACTATGTGCTTTTTCTCTTTCACTTATTGCTAAAGGCCTGGTCTACTGCTAGGCATAAACCAGCCACTCAAAGACAGCAGTCATTAAATACTTAAATACTATAAACCAGTTATAACTTAGTTTAACTATGTTAGGTCTCTGCTTGGTTGCTTTAATATTTTAATAAATATGTCCCTGACTAAATGAGTGATTCATAAAAGGAAAATTATCTCCAATACCCTTTGCATGTTGTGTGTGTGCATGCACAAACACACACACCACACACAAACACTGCTATTTTTGTACTTAACAAACCAGCATTAGAATAGTCAAAATGAACAAATGAGAGTTGGGGCGAGAGTAAAAATCCAGCTCTAATACTTTGCTTTTGCAGGAAGGGTGGGTTTGTGTCACACCCAGCAGAGCTCCAGGGCTACTCCCAGTTCAGTACTCCTTGTGGTGCTCAGGGAACCATGTGGTGCCTCGGACCAAACTGAGGTCACCTGCATGGAATACAAGTGCCTTAATCCACATACTATCTCTCCAGCTCCAAATCACAATACTTTTCTATAGGGGAGCAAACTGCCTTGTGATTGCTTTGCCCAACAATCTAAGAAAAAGTTCCATGGTACACTTGCCAAGAGATCTACTGCTGCACTCTGCAGCTCAGAACTCCCTTCTGCCACGATATGAATAAACCTGAACTGGTTTGCTGGGGGATGAGATCACATGGAGTGAGGATTAGCTGTCACAACTGAGGGTCTATTAGGCCAAGAAGACCCAAGCTAATTAGGCAGCTGATTGCTAATGCATTAATGAGCCTCGCTGAATCAGCAAAAGAACCACCCAGCTAAACAGTCCATATGCCAATCCATGAAATCAAGAGCCAATTAAAAGGTTGTTATTTTAAGTCACTAAATTTTGGGGCTGTTTGCTCCAAAACAAAAGCTAACTGAGAGCAGGAACCCATCACCATTTAATTTTAAACCAAACACTTATGGTGGTGCAATATTATCTAACTTAAAATAGTCTTAAATTTAAAAGTATGACATTAAATATTTTATTCATAATTAAAGTATGACTTCAAAGCTTATTAGTTTTTTAATTAAATTTTGAAAAACCAATTACCTAATAAATGAATCCACGTCATCTCTATCTACTCACGTGCCATAGGAAGATTCTAAAATTCTAAAACATAAAATTCTGTATGTTTCTGGCTTATGATATGATAGGGAAAGTTGTTGTTTGTTTTAGTTATTTATTTACTTATTTTAGTGAAGCAAGATAATTTTTTTTTTTTTTTGGCTCTTTGGGTCATACCCGGCGATGCTCAGGGCTGACTCCTGGCTCTGCACTCAGGAATTACTCCTGGCGGTGCTTGGGGGACCATATAGGATGCTGGGAATCGAACCCAGGTCAGCCGAGTGCACGGCAAACGCCCTATCCACTGTGCTATTGCTCCAGCCCATAAAGCAAGATAATTTTTATTGAATGAAACCTATTAAGATGTGAAGGGTGGAGGAGGTCAGAAATAGTGTTCTTGAGAGCTTTGAAAGAGTAAGCAAAGAGTCAGAGACAAGCAAAAGAGATAGATACACGTTCACAGGAGAACAAGGGATTTAAAAAACAAGCCAGAAGTTGTTGCTTTAAAGCCCAAATTTGTGAGTGGCAAAAATGCAGTGAGGCAAACCCTGAAGACCACCAAACAAGGGGCTGAAACACAGACAGCTGAAATTTAAAGAAGGCCAAACCTACCCTTCTCTATCTTTTTATATTAAGGAATTTCATTTGTGATTTTTGAAACATGAGTATCAGTTTAAGACAAAGAAGTCTATACATCAACCAAAGTAAGAAAATGATTCTCTAAAGACAAACCCTTCCAAGTTAGCCCACATGCCCCATGCCCCTTGTGGTGGCACGTCCTGCCAGCTCGCACTTTTCTTCCTCTCCCTGCCTCTCCACATGCCTCCCCTGCACTGGTCACTCAGTCCAACAGGCACACCTGTCACCAGGAACTAAGGCACCTTTCTCTCCTCTCCAGGCACAGTTTTGGTCCAGAGCTCTTCGTTTCCAACCCTTTGGTGAGACTGACGCCCAACTCTTGCACCTAAGACTCAATATATGATATTAAAGACATTCTCCTCCCCACAAGTTCAGGTTTTTCTATGAGCTATCTTATTACTTACCTTATTACCTTTCCCTCAGCTACTCAAACTAGATCCCCAGAGTCATCTTTAACTCCTTATACTCCTATATTATTATCTAAATATGCTGACAAGTTGTACAGATTTTTATCTCTGTTGAATCTCTTGCATTTTGTTCTCTTTTTCAGTTCCTTCAGGATGATTTAGAATACCATGACCATGAGTACTTGACAGAACAAACTGTAACAAGCAAAGACCTCTTTCCAGTCCAATTTACCCTGCATACCACACCAAAGTTTGTCTCCTTAAATTGAAATTTTAATCAAATGGCTCACCTACTAAACTTAATGAGCTCCATGACTCAACTAATTAAACTATCCTAAATAGCCAAGGCAACAAACTCTACGAATCACCCTACAATTTACCCCTGTAATCATCCCCCAATTTACCCTTGCAATCTTATATCTCAGGTACTACAATCTAACCAGGTTACTTGCTGATCTCTGGTCCTAAAGCACTTTTCGAGTCTATCCTTGACTTACTATATTCCCTTATCTCGTAACAGTACTCAGAATATCTATACAGCATTTATACTGCTTTAAAATATTTTCTAAAAATTTCACTTTTTAGAAACTTGTCTTTTAAAATTACCACTGTATCACCAAAATTTGATCCTCAGATACAGTAGGTGTATTTTATTAACTATGATCTTGATATTTCTAACCTATCATTCTAACCTAAGTCTCCCAACCCTCTGCTCCTTCAGGGCCGCTTCTCCTCCTGCAACTCTGACCTCTAGTCTCCACCCTATGCAATTATCAGGATTCAGCTGCAGGTCAACAGCAATCAGCAAAAACAAAGAGTAGCTCACTGCTTCTCAAAGCTTGGAATCCTGAAAGCATAATAATATGCTTTCTATTTTTAGAAGCAGGGTCATGGGGGAATGTGCTATTCAAGTCCAATAAGTTAGTCAAGATGAGAAAGTTAAAATACTCCAGGATGTCTGCACTGGCATGAACCATTATCAAAAACAGAGCATAGACTATTTTATATTTTAAGGGAGATTTCAAATAACATTATGAGATGTCAGTATTGGCATCCATTTTGTGTACCATTTTGACAAAATTATCAGGCTATTTTATTTTTTTTAAATAAAAATTTTATTTTATTAAATCACCATGTGGAAGATAACAATACTTTCAAAGGCTTAGGTCTCAGTTATACAATGCTATCAGGCTATTTCAAAGCTACCGTAACTCTGCCTCAAATTCCTCTCTTCCTGCTAAACAGTCCCATATACTAATTCTTGCCACTAGAGACATCCATATTCAGATGACAACATCACTAAAGGTCTCACATTACAGATGTACACTTACCTTGCAGAAAGCTGCCCAAAGTCAAGAAAATATGTATAAAGGCAGAAAGATGGATTTGTCTAATGTACTGAATAGAAGCAGAAAGGAGAAGAGTACACAGAGAGATTGGCAACTGTGAAAGCTAGGAGGTGAAAAAAAGCACAATACTTTCTGGGAATTGCCAATGTCCGGGTCAAAGGGCTAGGGAGGAGAGGTGGAGGGAAAGTGAGCAAGAAGCCGAGTGACAAAGTAACATGGAAGACAGCCAGGAGCTCACCTACACTTCAAAATGATCAGTCTCTGGCAGCAACTCCGAAGCTGTGAGCAAGATGATGGTGAGGGTAAAACTGTAAGTGGAGTAACAAAGGCAGTGCAAGCAGAGTGCCACAGAGACCAATGGATAGAGGATTTCAGGAATGGCACTGGACTCTACAGATAACTCTATACACCCCTGTGAAGGAGTCATTCCCTTGACTCTACTCAGTGAGAGTGTGAGGGGCTGGGGAAGGAGGGGAGGAAATCAGTGCAAACACAGGACAGGCAAGAAGGCAGTTGTTACAACTGATAACTGGAAGCAAGAATAAAAAGTACTTAAGTCTAACCTGTAAGCTTCCCGCTGTGCAACAGAAATGAAGTCAAAGAATAGTGCTCTTTCCACAGGCAAGCACTGAATGTTCATAATGGGACAGGGAGGTTGCCAAAAAGTCTGCAAATACTGACAGCCAATCGGCAGTCCCCTTCAGAGCACACACTGTACATAAGCAAGGCTGCTGCCCCGGTCAGCCAAGGGAACTGGGGTGCAAAGGTAAAGATGCTTTAGTCTCTCCTCCTAGGACTGCTGTGTCTGCCACGAAGTATTAGCTCCATGGAAAAGGGGGGGAGGAGGAGGGGAAAGATCCACCTTTTAAATCCTGTCCCTTCTTTTTCAACCTTTTTTTTGTTCCCCAAATCTATATGAAGTCCTGATTCCATGGTGGATGTAGTCTAGGGGCTCAGCATCAACCAAGCCAGACCAAGGCCTACTCTCACCGAGCTGACATTTTAACCAAATTGCTACTGTTTTCATTAAACCGATGACATCCCGAGGACAGTCCACACCTTCCATCAACCCAGGTTAACTGAAAATTAATTTCTTGCCCATGATACCTAGCAGAGTTTTGAATATAGGAGGTGCTTGTTTACTAAAAAGCATAATCTGAAATAAGTTCTCAGATGATTTGAAAACAAACAAAAAAAGGCTCAAACAGTAGAGTCAATGATTACCAGTTAAACCTAGTGTCTACCTAAAAGAAAATCCCTAGTCTACTAAGGCCCATAAAAGACAGGCAGGCTACAGCTACATTACAACTGCTCCATTATGTATGTTCATATGATTATATTTTATCAGACAATAATCATTATGTATATATTGGTGATAGTGACATTTAACTCTTGTATCCCTATCAAGGTGGCCAAAATCTATACTGCACAGAAAGTTTATAAAACATAGGAAAATGACTTGTAACCTTATCAACATAGTTTTGTTCACACCTTTGTTAATGGCAGAACATTCTTTACTCCACAGTCTAGGAATATTTTCATCTTCATTAAATATTTTAAAGCTTTAACAAAATGATTAAAATATTCTAAGTTTGTTGCTTTAATCTTAAGAACTTATGTCAACTGTTAATAACTTACAAATTGTAAGACCTGTGAAATAAAAATTGTTAAAAATAAATGCCTTTAAGAAAGCTAAAAAAAGATTACTAGCAAATGAAGACTGTTAAAAAAGTAAAGTTTATAGAATACTTTCACCCCCCATTTCTTTCTTTTTTTTCTTTTGGCTTGTTGGGTCACACACAGCAATGCTCAGGGGTTACTCCTAGCCCTGAACTCAGGAATTACTCCTGGCGGTGTTTGGAGGACCACATGGGATGCTGGGGATTGAATCTGGGTCAGCTGCATACAAAGCAAACACCCTATTCGTGTACTATCACTCCAGCCCCACACCCTTCATTTCTAAGTAGGCAATTTAGTCATCACACAACTGATTAAATCCTTCTATGTAGACCATTAAGATAAGTCACATGACCAGCACTCTTATACTGTGATTAATAGTTTTATTCATATTTTATATAAAAATAAAATTCAAGTTATCTGATCAAAAATACACAAATCTATTATTATGAGTAAACTAGAACTTGAGCTTATCTTTTCTGAATCCAAACTCCTGAATCATTCTATAGCTTGAATCTCTACCTTTAGTACTATTATCAATATAGGTATTAAGTGGGTTTAAAAAATTATCGAAACAAAACATGTAACAACTAATAACTTTTAAACATAAGGCAAATACTTGACAGAACTTAAATATAATTTAAAAATATGATCATTATCAAGGCTATCAATTATGTTCTTTGGGAGGTAGCAGGGACTACACCAAGCATACTGAGGACTTACTTATGACTGTGCACTCAGTGATCACACCTGGCAGGGCTTGGGGTCAAAGTCCAGAGCAGCCATGTGCAAGACAAGTATCCGATCTGCACTATTACCCTGGCCCAGGGGAATTACATACAAAAAAATCACTTAAAATTATTGAGAAATATCCTTTACATTCACCTCAATGCTGTAAATGGCATCAAGAACTAAGAGCAAAGGTCAGCTCCTTGGGCACAGAGACTGCCCATCTTTCACACTGCTGCCTTCCCGGCACGCTCAACGCTCACTGAATGAGTGAATCAGAGGATACAAAACACAAAGAATATAAAATCAGGCTCTCACATGTAGAAGAATTATATTATTTCATATTTAAATCCAAAGTCCAATAAATCAAAAAAGTATTCAATAACTTACATGTTCCTATAATTATGCTGTATACATATGCCTCTCAATTAATTACAGGAGACTTAAAATAAAAAGTGAGACCTGGACCCTCTGTAACAGCATTCTTTTTTTTTGGGGGGGGGGTCATACCTGGTGATGCACAGGGCTTACTCCTGGCTCATGCACTCAGGAATTACCCCTGGCAGTGCTCAGGGGACCATATGGGATGCTAGGAATCGAACCCGGGTCGGCCACGTGCAAGGCAAACGCCCTACCCGCTGTGCTATTAATGCTCCAGCTCCAGTAACAGCATTCTTTAACCTTTCTGCATCTGCAGACAGCCCAGCACCCGTGAAGAGACTGGTGACTGAAGAACAGTGGTCTCAAAAGCCAAAGCTAAAGAAAAAACAAAAAGTCTATATATTTTGCAGAGGGACACTGGCGGTTCTGTGAATGAAACCCAGGGCCCCATATATGCAAAGCAAATGTTCTGCTGCTGAGCTATACCTCTGGCTCTCAGGTTATTTTTATTAATTTTATCTAAAAAAAAAAAAACCTGCCTATGTTCTCTCCTGAACACGCCTCTCTCTCTGCACTCATAAATAAAACAATTTAACTTTTAAAAAAATGCCTACAGAGCTAGAGAGATAGTACAGGGAGTAGGGAAATTGCTTTGCACACGGCTGACCTGGGTTTGATCCCCAGCACCATATAATGGTCCCCTGAATACTGCCAGGAGATGACTGAATCAGGGTCAAGAGTAAACCCTGCAAAACAAACAGACAAACAAACAAAGTAAGCTACATCACTTCCGGGTGTAGCAAAAAACAAATAGAGAAAAAAAATTACAGACAGAGAGACAGACAGACAGACACTCATGCAGGCACGCACGCAGGCACGCACCAAATACCAACGAAAGCTGAAACTCTCACTGGGGACTGAGCTCTCATTTTAAGATGCACAGCTGACACTGATGTCAAGTGATGGGTCAGGGTCAGCATCATAAACCAGCAGTTCCCAACAGTGGCCCTCAAACTGCAGGGATCCACAGGTTATGAGGTTGAAAAGGACTACTGAAAACCAATGATCTTCAAACTTACGTCAGTTGGAAAATCACTTGTTTAATCTGGAGTTTTGTTAAAATTCAGCCCTGCCCGGTCTACCCAGGTTTGTTCCCAGCACCCCATAAGGTCCCCACTGAGGGCCAGGAGTAACCCCCGAGCACCACTGGGAGTGGCCCAAAAACAAATACAACCCAACAAAATTCAGCCCCAGCCTGCCAGACTCAGTAGGTCTGGAGTGTTGCCTGAAAGTGTGTATTTTTACTTTATTGGGGGTTGGACGGGAAGGAGGGCTGGCCACACCCAGCAGTGCTCAGGGACGAGTCTGACTCTGTGCTCAGGAGTGATCTTTGATGGTGCTTGGGTAGGTGGGGGGAGGAAACCACAGGTGGTGTTCAGGGACTTGAACCAGTGTTGACTGCATGCTTAACCTCCTATACTGTCTCTCCAACCATGAAAACATGTATTTTTAGTAAGTTTCCTCCAAATTGTGGGGCTGCTGTTAGGGGAACCAGGGGCTGAGGATGACTACAGAAACACCATCGACAACGTTTCTTGAACAAATTTAAAGAATAAAGGTTGTACATGAACAGAAAGAGAGAACGACTGTATGGAAAAAATTTAAACATTAAAAGGAACCCCCTACTGAACATCACCAGTGATTAGAAAAATGCAGTTTAACTTCATAATGAGATACCCGTAGCTTGGAATGGCTAAAATAAAAAACAAACGGAAAGAACCCAAGCGCAGGGCAAGGAGCAGAGCAACAGCTCACATGCACTGCCAGTGGGGCTGCAGAAAGCTTCCTCACTCTGAAAAGGTGACTATTTATCAATGAAACAGACATTGGCCACCCAAGCACGTCATCTTTTACCGGTATATTCATCCAAGAGAAATCCAAAACTTTCATTCACCTCAACACTCATTCACAAATGCATACTTACAGCTTCACTCCTAGTGGCCCCGAGCTGGAGGGAAACAACAGAAATGTCCTTCAAATGTGAATGGATACGGGCTGGAGCCATAGCACCGGGGGTAGGGTGTTTGCCTTGCATGCTGCCGACCCGGGTTTGATTCCCAGCATCCCATATGGTCCCCTGAGCACTGCCGGGGGTAATTCCTGAGTGCAGAGCCAGGAGTGACCCCTGTGCATTGCCGGGTGTGACCCAAAAAGCAAAAAAAAAAAGGTGAATGGATAAATGGCGGTTCATCCATAGGAGAAATACCACTCAACCACACAACAATGCAACCGAAACAGCTGAAACAGCTGAAACAGCAAAACTCCATGAGCTGCAAGGTGTTCTGCTCAGTGAAAGAGGTCACTTAAAAGGCTGAAGATTGGGGGAAAATTCTAAACAATAACAGTGACTTCTCTATTGAAATATTGAATGTATTCAAAGTATAGAGAGAATAAAGTGAAGATCACTAGCTACTTAGGTGGGGGTGTGTGTGGGGGGTATATTGGGGTTCTTGGTGGTGGAACATGGGGGTTTAATCATTATATGACTGAGACTTAAACCTGAAAGCTTTGTATTTTTTTCACAGTGATTCAATAAAATAAAAATTAAAAAAAAAAGGCTGAAGATTTCAAGCAATTCTTTGTACACAGTATTCTGGAAAAGTTAAAATCAAGTGGGGGAAAACAAACAGTGGTTGCCAGGGTTGAGATGAGAGAGGGATGGCTACAAAGGGGTGCCCTGTCATGACATATACCTAATAATTACAAAACTTAAGACTTATAAAACTTACCCTAATCTTGGGAACTAAGAACAAGACAATCCTTCTCTTCTGTATGATGTGACTCTTCCCCTAGAGGCCTAGGATTTGCTCTACTTATACTCCATCACACTCTCTCAAAATGAGCCACCACGAGAGAAACACCCTTTGTCCTCAGTTGATGTTTAAACTTGCCGCTGACTCACTTCTCCCTTGATAACTGAACCTTTCTTTCCTAATAACGTTAATTACAGCTGTCTCTCATTCCAAAGTTTCCTCTTTCCTCGGAAACAGATTTGCTATCCTTGTGATCTCCTGACAGCACTGGGAAAACGTGTTCAGTCTGCTAAAGCCAGAGTAGGAACTTTTCATGTGTTCTTCTCCTGTGCATGGATGTCCTGAAGATTAAGACAGTTTGATGTGTGTGCACGCATGGGATTATTGTTGTTAGGCTTGAATTAAATTTCATGGAATCTGTACTAAACTTGTACTGCAATAAATATCCTATTCTGTCTTGTCATAAAATAGCAGTTATTTACACCGGAAATGGCATTCTAGGCACTGTTTACAGAACATACAACTACATTCAGGACATCTGGGATCCAATTTAAGTCTTACTCTCTAAAGTTCTTTCTGGGGCTTGAGCAATAGCACAGCGGGTAGGGCATTTGCTTTGCACGCAGCCGACCCAGGTTCAATTCCCAGCATCCCATATGGTCCCCTGAGCACCGCCAGGAGTAATTCCTGAGTGCAGAGCCAGGAATAACCCCTGCGCATCGCCAGGTGTGACCCAAAAAGCAAAACAAAACAAAAAAGTTCTTTCTGACCCTTGAGCTAATGTTTAATCTTTAATGAGTCTCACTTTTTTATCTATAAAATGAGATCTCAACTGTGTGCTTTTTTGTTGTTGTTGTTCAGTTGGAGTTTTTTGTATAGTTGGTTTGGGGTCACACTCAACAGTGCTCAAGGCTTATTCCTGGCTCTATGCTCAGAAATTACAACTGGTGAGTTCAGAAACCACACACTGAACTGGTGGAGATGCTGGAGATTGAACCTAGGTTGGCCACATGCAAGGCAAATATCCTACCTGCTGTTCTATCTCCCTGGCCCCAACTATCTGCTTCTTTAGGGACTACTTTGAAGACAATATTAAAGCACACATAAATAAACTACTATCTAAAGTATGATAATGACTACAGCTTCCCAATCTCTAAGTAGAAGAGACCAAGATCCTCAGCCAAGTGAAGCAGATGCCCTCAATTTATGAGGCTCTACAAGCTGAGAGATACAAAGTGCTCACTGCTCAAGAGTTCCTGGAGTCAGTTTCTGGGTTGGTTCTTTTGTTTGCCTTTTTTGTTTGGATGAGTGGGCAGACACACCCGGCCCTGTGCTCAGGAACCATATGTACATCCAAGGATTCAAACAGGGAAAGTCACATGCAAGCAAGCATGTTAACGTGCATACAATCTTTGAGGTTCACCAATCAGTCTTTCCAGAGATCAGTCTTACCAAAGATGAATGAAATGCTTGAGTTGAGAGATAAGAAAACCAGATGGACATGTTTTTTGAAAGTTGGTGTGTATAAAACAAAAACATGGGCTTTGGGATCACATAAATCTGAGTAGCAATTTTAGCACTTATAGGTCATATAGTGGAAATGCAAACAAATCAATAATAATGTACATAAAATATGTATTATATTTCAATGCACAGGTAAGCACTCCACCAAAAATGCCAGCTGTTGTTCATTAGTCCAATACGCATTCACTAACTATTGAATGTATGAGGCACCCTGTAAAGCTTGGCTATTACTTTTATTAGTACTATTTTCCAAAAGGTTGAGGGTAAACCTAAAGTAATGATGGAACTGGTGGGCCTCTTTGGCATTTAATATAAAACGCCTGTAAAAAAACTAATCTCTCACTTTAAACTCAAACCGTGATGGAAATTTCACCCTGACAGAATCAATCTAACTTTAATGAATCTCCCCCCTCCCCATTATTTATTATTTATTTCTCTTCACTATTTGCTTGGTATCTCAAATCTGTTTTTAAAATATAAAATTCCTCCCAAAGTCACAACTTCAATAAAAAAGGGCAAACAGCTCCATCTCTCTCAGTGCTCCCTCCCACCCCCACATCTCCTATATTCTTCATAACCAGGGGTTACTGCATCATCCAAAGAGAATGGCACCATCTAGCTTCCCTATGTTAGGTGATGGAAAGAGAACATACAGGCCGGGGAAAAAAAACAGAACAGAAAGGTGAAAAGAGACCTAAAAGGGTCAGACTCGAAGAAGAGTCAGAGAAGCAAAGAATTAAAGAGAGACTGCAACACAGCCAGAATTTCACTCAATGAGCATAAGTGAAATTTCTTTCTTTAGGCCAGAAAAGAAGGCTAGGCTATAAAGGCCAATTTCTGTTGTGAACTTATAGGATTTTTAGGACTTCCCAACAATAAATGATCATCTACCAAGTGAATGATGATGGCATTATAACATCGTAAAGCAAAAATGAAGACTGAATGAGACTATGGAGATGATAAAATTGTCAACTAAAGAGGAAGCAAATATAAATTTTAACCAAAACGTCCTTAACTGCTCCAAGCAGTCACACTTAAAGTGAGTCACACAATTCCTGAGCAAGGTTCCACTTTGGCAGTAAAAATAGTACACACACACACACACACACACACACACACACACACACACACACACACACACACACACACCTACATACACGAACACACAATATGCACATACTAAAACATGTCATTATCACTGTCATCCCGTTGTTCATTGATTTGCTCGAGCGGGTAACAGTAACGTTTCCATTGTGAGACTTGTTACTGTTTTTGGCATATTGAATATGCCACGGGTAGCTTGCCAGGCTCTGCTGTGCGAGCGAAATATTCTTGGTAGCTTGCCGGGCTCTCAGAGATATATATATATATATAAATATATAGATAGATAGAGATATAGATATATGTATAAATATAAAATATATATATACTAAAAACCTGTGCACTGAATTTTTGAGCAATTTTGGAGCAATTCTGGGGCTGGAGCGATAGCACAGCGGGTAGGGCATTTGCCTTGCACGCGACCGACCCGGGTTCGATTCCCAGCATCCCATATGGTCCCCTGAGCACTGCCAGGAGTGATTTCTGAGTGCATGAGCAATTTTTAAACTTTTTTAAATTTTATTTTTTAAAATTGTTCCAATACTTGGTTACATTTAAAATTCCAACACCAATCCCACCACAATTACACCTTTTCAACACCATATTTTGAGTATTTCCACCCCAACCCTCAAACCTCTCAACCAAAGCAGGACCTAAAGCAGGACCTAAATAATTTATTTTGTATTGCCTGTTATAAATAATCCATTAAAAATGATCCGAAAAAGTTTCTTTAGAGGAAAGTGTGTGAAGATTGCTGTATCTCACCCTCAAGTCAGCCCTTGTATAAGAGATTACCAACTCATAAAATGTTGTGTGGCCACACAATTTTTGAACAAATTAAGAGCTTTTTAAAGACTATATGAATTGTTAATCTTTGCTTCTAGATGCAGACACCAACACTGTAACTGCTAATTTTCTTTCTCTTCTTATTCTCTTCTTTACCAAAAACATAATAAGACTTAAAAAACAGTTTTATCATTAAAAACTTTTGCCTTAATTAGGTTCTGACTTATTTTTCTAATGGAATAATTCTGTTCTATAAATATTAAGCGAGTGCTCATTGATTCATGGAACAAATGGAATATAAAGACAAAGATGAAGTGATTCCTTCCTTAAAAGTCCTGGACTTTGGTTAATTGTTTGCCAGCAATACACACTTTTTGGATATAGTTATAATTTATGACAAAGAAATTTTCAGGTTGAAAAGCACCACGATTAAGTCAGATTTGTCAACACTTCATCAAATTTAAACGTACTCTTTCTACAGACACAGCAAAAAAAATTCTCTCTTGATACCACTTTTGTGTCTCATCTTTTCCCTCCAGATTTCAAATTACACACACATCTTTCCAGCCTCTACAGATTCCTTGCTCTTCAATGATCCTCCTGTCCGGCTGCGTCTGGATTAGAAGCTCCCCTATGTGGAATATCAGAGCATCTCCATCTGCTTTTCAATAGAACCCATCAGGTGTCTATGCATTCCCAAATAATGTGAAATAAACACTGTGACCTTACTTTGCAGTGTTCTGAAAATAAACTCTTCCCTTCCCTTCTTTGAAGAAATAAGAATGTCCACATCCCTTACTGAGGGCCTAACAAGGCACTGGAAAAGGTTATTACAGGAAAAATCAATCGACACAAAGCAATAGTTTTGCTGACAGTTTTAGAAATCTAGCAATGGCAAAATAATTTGCTAGCGTTCTGGGTCTTCCAAAAGAGCCTGACGAACTGGCAACTCTGGTTCCACACCCAGAACAACATTACAGGCTTGGTGTCTCAAGCGTGTGACAGATTTCAAGATTCCTGTGCCAACAAGCACTGGTGCTACAGATACTATATGCCTAGACTTCAATGTTGGACTTCGAGGAATATGACCATAAACAAAACAAGTCCCTACCCTCAGGGTTGGAATTATAGCTCTGTGGTGGAAAGTAGCTTCCCATCTCTGAAGCCCTGGGTTCAACCTCTCCTGCTGCCCTATACCAAACAACAACACCAAAAAAAAAAATCCCTAATTCATGGGTCTTGCCCTTCAGGTCTGAACAGATGTTAAAGAAAAGAGAAACCAATCCACAAGGGAAAATAAAATGTAAGTACAAATGACACTCAATATTTATTGCACTCCCTTTTAATCATTTGGAGAAGTGAATGGTCATTCCCTATTTTATTACTGTTAAGATCTAAGTTGTATTTGTAATAGAGTTAATTTGTGAACCCATGTAATTACAAAATTATAGTAGAAATTCCTACCTTAGATATATGTTTGAGATGAACATCACTACTACTGAAAAAGATGTCTTGGGTTCACTCCTGACTCCAATGATCTGACTAGCTTCTGGTCTCCAGAGTTCACAAACCAAAATATACTGTCAATATTTGTAGTGAATATCTTCAGATTGGAGCGATAGCACAGCGGGTAGGGCATTTGCCTTGCACGAAGCCAACCGAGGTTCAATTAGAGAGCCGGGCAAGCTACCGAGAGTATCCTGCCCACACGGCAGAGCCTGGCTAGATCCCCGTGGCATATTCAATATGCCAAAAACAGTAACAACAAGTCTCACAGTGAAGACGTTACTGGTGCCTGCTCAAGTAAATCGATGAACAACAGGATGACAGTGTGACCATGTTACAATCTTCAGATTAGCAACGCTCATGAAAAGACATGTATTCCTTTATTCTTACCATTTACATGTACCAACCATGATTACACTCTATATTTAATTATATTAATACTAAACATCTCAGATCCATAAGCAATTCTGATTCAGACCACAAACCAAAAGAACTTGAGATTTCTAGCACTGTAGCACTGTCCCACTGTCATCCCGTTGTTCATCGATTTGCTCGAGCGGGCACCAGTAATGTCACCATTGTGAGATTTGTTGTTACTGTTTTTGCCATATCAAATACACCATGGGTAGCTCGCCAGGCTCTGCTGTGCGGGCAGGATACTCTCGGTAGCTTGCCGGGCTCTCCGAGAGAGATGAAAGAATTGAATCCGGGTCAGCTGCATGTAAGGCAAATGCCCTACCCTGCTGTGCTACTGCTCCAGTCCTGGGATTTCTAAGTATCAGTTATTGTTCATTGCCTTCGATTTCTACCTTGCTTATCTACACTAAAACTTCTGGTTAATAATCATGTACACAGGATACCAGAAAGACTGTGATGCCTTGAGAAAAGTGTCTACACAAAGAGCTTAGCATTAAAACATACAGTTTTAATGAGAATATTCTTGTAATTTGAGTCTAAATTCTCCTGATGTTCAATGACTAATACTGTGGTTAACCTCAATTTGTAACAGTGGAGGCAGTTTAAAGATGCAAGGAAGAGAAAAAATATTACCTGAGCATATGTTTAAATAAAGTGATTTTACCCAAGAGAGTCTTTCTGTCTGCCTTAAACCAAATCTAGTTGTTTATTTCACAACTTGGATTAGTAAGAGCATGATTATCATTTGGGAAACAAATTATTGTGAAACTGTTCCCTTAATTCAGTATCTTCACCAGCATCTTAGCCATCATGTCTTCAAGAGTAAAACTTTCACTTCCAATAAATCTGTATTTGTTTGACTCCAAGAATTAGAACTAAGAAAAATGGGAGACTAGGCTACATAGAAGGTGCCTCAAACCCAGGTCTTCTGGCAGCTAAATTCTTATTCTTTTCACTCTATTGCACTCACTATCCCCAATAACTTTAATATAAACGTACAGAGTCTGTACATATCCACTAACCTTATTTTAATAATCCAGCAAACCTAGAACAGTCATAATCTCCCTAAGTAATACAGGACACAGAAGATATTTGTCCAAGGAAGTTAGATTTAATTCCCAACAGTACATCTAAAGACACAACTACCCAAAAAATGTTACTAAGTGCAACTAAAGCTCATCTTTAGAGCTATCATATCCTTGAATGAGTCTAGCACATCAGGTAGATTTGTGCTCTAGGGATGATACATACTTGGTATCTGTACTACCCCTCCACTTTCCATCTTAATTCTTCAGCACGCTCTGCCACTGAGCTATTCCCAGCCTTGGATTTTTTTTTTTTTAAAGATATAACTTTAGGTATCTCCTATCACAGACTGGCAACTCAACCCACAGATAAAATAAACACGACTATTCAAATTCTCATTTTGCCCTACATTGTATAACATTTGTCTTCGATATGTTTCTCTTTGCTTTGCTTTGATAGTTGTTATGAAAGGTTTTCACATTACTTTGTTTGCATACACCACTGTCTTCTCCAGATAAAGGGCCTGTCTTTTATTTATATCAGAGCACCAGATGATTCAAATACCATAGGCACTCAAAGTGTTCCAAACATACCACAGATCAATGTATGGTATTTACAGAAAGATCTGAAATTAAAACAAGGACAATTTTAATGATGGTTTAGGTTTGGGGGCAGGTACAATTCTTTCCTGTTGATTTTTGCTAGCTCAGTAAAACCATACTAATGGATACAAAAATCTGAATTTATTTAACTTTCATCTTCCACGTATTCTTCTGTACATTGCCCCCTCCCCTTTGACAGGTTAAACATGCCAAAACTACTCGAGGCTTGTAGGCCACAAAGAAACAGTAAGCAGACTGGATTTGGTGCGTGAGCATGGTTTTATATCTGTGGTTTTCAAAGTGAGAACTTCTGGTGGGTCTGCAAGATTCTTTTATTAAGCCCAACTACCTATGTGTGAGGCCAGACTTTCTATGCACACTCCAACCCAAACAATGTACCAACAGACAGAACGAAGAGCCAAATAGGAGGCTCCAGCTGCTTTCTGTTAAGTCACAAATAGAAAAGATCTGCAAAAAATGTAGAACACTGCCATTCTTCTCACTAACTTTTCCTTGCTTAGAAAATATAGTTATATTTCATAATATATCAAATCCCTGTTATGAAGTCTAATGAGATCAACATCAATAGTTACAACAGTTATAATCCACGTAAACAAGAACGCTCTGGGAGGCCTCAGTAAATTTTAGGAATGTAAAGGGATTCTGAGACCACAGACAGCTTGAGAAGCAGCTGCTAGGCTGGAGCTGAGTAACAGATTTATTCCTGTCTGCAGAGTGCCTGAAGGCCAGCCAAGGGACTCAGGTCTACACACCAGACTATCTGATTTTAATGTCCAACCCAAACCTCTCTGCCATTAAGAGCTCCGTGGCATTTTAAAAAGTTAGAACCTTGGTGTAATAAAATGTTAATCCCATACAATATATGGTTGTGATAATAATGTTGCTAAAAATGTGATGCTTGCTATTCTAACAAAGGAACCCTTCAAATAAGTACAAAAATGCAAAAATATTTTAATCTTTGCTAAAATAAGCAACTTGAAGTAAGGATCGAGCCTTGGAATGTATTTTCCGATCTTTAAAAATAAAAACTACTATCATAATTCTTAGCCTTCAGAAGAGATCTCAAAACAGATGATTAGCTCCATCATGAAAAACAGAGGATTTAATTGTACAATGAATAAAATCCAATGCGAACCAGCATCCTCAGAATCTTTTTTCTTTATTTAGTTTTGGGGTCACACCCAGCAATGCTCAGGGGTTACTCCTGACCCTGCACTCTTGCAGTGCTTGAGGGACCATATGGGATGCCAGGATTTAATCTGGGTCAGCTGCATGCAAGGCAAATGCCCTACCCGATGTACCATCACTCTGACCCCTCCTCAAAGCAGTTTTAAATATAAAGAAATAAAATCCCCTAGACATGGTACAGGCTAACAGGCAGTGTAAATAATAATAATGCACAAAAAAGTTCACATTTGCTAAGTAAGGTATATGCATCTTATAGAGCATTTAAAGAAAGTATTAATAATTTGCATTTTGTCCGCTGAAAAGAACTTCAAAGAATGTTTTAGAGAAAAACAGAAGGGAAAATTGTCTCAAGTCCAGTCTTACAATATACTGCGAAACCTTTTTATAAGGCAGTATTTCTTTAAATATAAACTTACTCTGCTCTAAGAGTTAACTGTGTATCTAAATGATCTGTACTGCTGACATTGGGAAAGTCCCCACTCCCTCAACTTTAGAAAGAATTCAAGAACAATAACCATGATCCCAACATTTACCATTCTGTTAAATCATATATTCTTAATTAGGAAGTGTTTCATCATTAATATATTAATTCTAAAACCTACAGTTTTCCCATAAGATAGTACTTCTGAAAACAGTAAGTAAGGAATAAGAAATTTATATGCTTGTATATTCGTCTTTAAACTTGTATTTTTAAATGCCTTTAAAAATCAAGAATTAGGAGTAAACCTACTATAATTTACAATGACTTATTTCAAATAGACTTGGTTATTTTGATCAGTGTCAAAACTGAAATACGCTAGCATCTTTTTTTACTATGAAGTTTCTAGCAAACCATTCACTATCTGTTTAGAGGGGATTGTTACCTTTTGGGGGAAATGCTATAAATTACACAAAGATGATTTTGTAAATACTATGTTTCAATGAAGAACAAAAAATAAACTTAAGATTCGAGAAAAATGCTTAAATCGACAGTAAAAGCAAAAGTCTCACCATGATTGCAAAACCTCCTAAATTGTGAAACTTAAGTTATTTGTAAAATAGACAAAAGTAAAGCAGCTTCCTCAGTCACTTTTTGAGACCTCAGCATCAATTTTAGAAAAAAATGCTTATATTTAAAAGAAGGACTATTTCAAAACACAAACTCCTACGCTAAGTACAAATATGAACATGAATTCAGTTTATTTCGGTCAACAGCTCTGATGTATGTATATGCAAATGAGGGTGAGGAGAGTCTTAAGTTTTAAAAAATTACTTGCTCAATTATCCAATTCTTAAGCATCAAAAGCACTAAAAAAATTTTTTTAAAGAGTATAACAAAAATTTATGATAAAGGCAATAAATTTAAAATTCACATGGACTTCCCACAACCACAAAGAGGCATCAAGGTGATCTGGGTTCATAACGAATTAGAAAACCTCAGCAAACATTGCTACTACTTACTTCAAAGCAGCAAAACTAGAATCAAAACGTGGTTATTTTGAAGCTTGGCACAGCAGTTCAAAATGTGAAGAATAGTACTATTAGTTGAATAAAATAGTTTTCTGCTTTATTTGATTTTTCCCAATTCCCCTCCCCAGAAATGAAAGGATAAGGTGTAATTTTGTCTAGTAACCGGGGGATTTTCTTAGCACTTTGTGGAAACTGTTGGCTTTTGAAAATGGGCAGGCTGATTTGAACCAAAAGTTAGACAAAATACAGAATTGCAAACCACAATAAAAAGCAATTTAGAAAGAGGATCAAGCCAAGCAGATAAGCAAATTCATAAAATCAGCTTTCTGGGACTATGCACCAAGTCAGCTCCCTAATTTCAAAAGGCAAAACCAAAGCAAAGCATGCAGACTTACATTGCTTCTTCAGGTCTTTCAGTTGCTGTTTAAACTGTACGAATTTTTCGTTTTTTTGAAAGTCTGCATCAGAATTCTTATTCTGTAAAGCCAAAAACTTCTTCTCCACCAGTAATTTCAGATCAGGTATTTTTTCGGGACGTTCTTCTTTTATCTGTGAAAGGAAATAAACGAATCTCAGCTAAATGTTTGCTGTGTAAACTGTACAAACCATACTAACAGGGTTTTAAAGCACTATTTAAAACAACAACAACTTATTTATTCATGTAAAAATACAGTGAGGTAGAAAACCGGAGCCCACAAACCCCGACAAAGAGCCAGAGTGGGAGACTTATTTCAGAACAGAGAGCTGGCACACGGCGGGCACACAGCACAGACTGCTGGACTCACCTTATCCCAACCTACCCTCTGCTTTCCCAAATGACCCTTACTGTCTCCCAAGAACTCCGGGGATATGGGGGGCCACCACACCATCACAACTGTGTCCTCTCACTCTGTCAGAACAGGAACATCACAGCTGCTTCTTTCTTTTTTGAAAATTTCATTTAGGGGGCTGGAGCGATAGCACAACGGGTAGGATGTTTGCCTTGCACATGGCCAACCTGGATTCGATTCCCAGCATCCCATATGGTCCCCTGAGCACCGCCAGGGGTAATTCCTGAGTGCAGAGCCAGGAGTGATCCCTGTGCATCATTCCGTGACACACACCCCCCCAAAAAAGCAAAAATAAACAAATAAATTTTAAAAAATAAAATAAAATTTAGATTTTTCTTCACTTATCTTCTAACTGAAACATTGTATTGCATAAATTTCAGGACTACATCACTGGAATATACCAACAAAATAATAACAATATTAGGTTCCCACTGAAGTGCCTATTGTTCTAACTCCCCCCCCCCACCCACCGACCCACCTCTCCTAGAACCACTAACTGGTCTTCCAGTCAAAAGTTTCCATGATGTTTGGTTTCGTTCATCTGTTTGCATGTTTTCCATTTAGCACATATGCATGCAATCATATGCCATTTGTCTTTCTCTCTGGCTTATTCAGACACACTCTAGTTGCATCTGTGTTGTAGTAAATGACAGGAATTTCTTTCTAGCTAAGTGTGTACAAATACCACATCCACTGTGTATGTACCACGTCTTTAGCTGCTATTTGTCAGTTGACTGGCATTTAAGTTGTTTCCAGTTCTTGGCTGCTGTAAGTCATGTGTTTTCTCGAGGAAATGGCCAGACGTGGAATAAGTGGACTATAGGAATTTCCACATTTAATTTTTTAGGAATCTCTTCAGTGATTAATCTCTTTATTTTCCTCAACTAAATGTGCATTTGCATTCGCACCAAGAGATTTCAAAGGTTCACTTCTGTCCTCTTTGACCCAGTTGCTTCTTGCCATTTAGATAATATGACTTCCTCCCTTAGCCTAGGTTGGCGTGGACCCCTCCTTTTACTGAGAAGTCATTCTAGCTTTCATTCTCCTCAGTGCTCCTTAATGTCCTCTACCTCAGCAGGTGGGTGTGGCTCCTATTTCACAAAGGAAGACTGGATCCTTGAACTTCTACCATCTGCTGCTGCAACAAGGACCAAGTGTTTCCTTTTCTGACCAATTCCACATCACTGTTCCTTTTCTGTCCAATCAACTTTCATGCATGCACAAAAGTAGCAGGCTTTATACTGTACCATTCACCTCCCTTGAAGATGCCACAACAAACATTTTAACCGGTTAAAGTTTGCTTTAACCCATTATTGATCCATCTATCCAACTATCCTATCTATCCTTAATCTTGTGCCTAGATTTGCTCTGAATCCCATCTTTCATCAAACTTTCTCTTTCTAGACTCTTCCCCCTACCCCCAAGCATTTAAATGGCTCCTCAGGCCTATATATAAATACAAAAAGTCTTTTTTAATCACCCTTGTCCACTCTCCTCATCACTTATTTCCTCTTTAGAGTCTAGCACATGGGGTGGGGATGGGTGTGTGTGTGGGGAGGGAGACAACCCTCTGGACCCAGTTTTTACTTCCTCATCCCAAACTTTACTTACTACAGCCAGTTGCTGGCCCTACCATTTCTCTGGAATTGTTGTTCTTCATTCTTTTATCCATAAGTGCTTCCTGGAATTCTTGGCTTCTTCCTCATGCTACTGACAACAAACATCTTTGTACCAAGAGCCTTCCTTAGATGCATTTCCACCACAGTCCAATTAATAGGCACCTGTACTTATTCCTTTCTATCTTTTCCTTAATAAAACACAATATTTTTATGCTTTAAAATCACTCTTTAATCAAAGAACCAAAACTTAGCAATGTTAGAGTTCATGCTCTTTATTGACCCATACCAGCAATTGTCTATGGTTTGTTGAAACAATGTCAGACAACGTCTGCCACAATAATGTCTGTCGAAGTGGCTGGCCATAAAAACTCCAGCATCACATTTATCTGAAGGACATTCCCAGTGAATGTGGCTGATTTTGCCATTCTTATCCACCTTGAAGTACTTTAGAACAGCTAGTTTAACCTTCTTTCTCTTATGTTTATTCTTCTTGGGAATGGTGTGAGAATTCTTCTTCAACCCAAAGTCTCAAAAGGAGATGAAGAGTGGGTATCTTTTGGATGTTGTAGTCAGACAAAGTACATCCATCTTCGAGTTGTTTACCAGCAAAGATCAATCTTTGCTGATCGAAATTCCTTCCTTACCCTGGATGTTGGCCTTGACATCTTTTTATCATATCCGAGAGTTCAAACTCTAGAGTAATAGTCTTTCCCATAAGGGTTATCACAAAAATCTGCATCTTGGCAGCAGGTCCACCGCAGATGGCAGGCTGGAGAGCAAAAGGTAATTTTTTGAAAAAGAATGTCTGCCTTATTTTGGTAACCAGCATTCAGCACATGGAAGAGAGTACACATTTCACAGTAATTAATCTTATTAGTTCCAAATATACTCACCTCTAAAACATGTAATTATTGTTAATTAACTAGCAGTTATAAATTATTAGTTGCTGTTAATAGTAAAGTATATAGCATAATTTCTGAGTTGGAAGATAACTTAGAGATCAACTCATCTTGATTTTGATTACCACCTTCTTCCATTTCATAGCATTTAACTTAAATAAAAGTTAAATGACGGGCCCGGAGCGATAGCACAGCGGGTAGGGTGTTTGCCTTGCATGCGGCCAACCTGGGTTCGATCCTTGGCATCCCTTATGGTCCCCCTGAGCATTGCTGGGTATGACCCAAAAAGCAAAAAAAAAAAAAAAAAGTAAAAGACTTATGTACTATTGTTCAATTAGCTGAACCATGGAATTGCTAAGGCTACTACATAGAAAATTCTGGGGCAGCGATGAGTCTAGTGGTAATGTGTGGGTCCCTGGGTTTGATCCCTGGCACGGAAAAAAAGAAACACAAAATTCTTACTTCCAACTCAAGGCAATGGGACGTATATTTCTGATATCAATGAATATGATAATCAATCATGTGAAGTCAAAACATCATCTGCAACTATCTGTCTAATGATCCTTCATTTATTAACTGAACTGCTGTGCATTTTGAGTAGCTAAATGGAAAACTAAAATTAAGCTTGACACCAAAAGACCTAAATTTTAATTTATGGCACAGAGTGGCAGAGTACAGGAACTGTCTTCTCTTTATATGGAGGATGCTCAGCAACCAGACCTGGATCCACCATCAAAGAAAGCTATGAAAAACACAGGGAGGCTTTAATGATTAGTCTTACATGTAATTAAAAATTTTAAGTAAGTCCTAGAAGACTAAAGAACCAATAAAGCTCAGTTTGAGAAAGAGAAAGAAGAAAGGCAATTTAATAATGTTTTATGTCTCAAGAAAAGAGCTTGGTGAATACCCTGTACAAAATAGAACAAGATGAGACAAGTTTGAAATACCATGAAGAGTTTAGGGTAGATACAGAAAATATGAGTTCTTAGAAAAGAATTATAGGCTCTTTTTCTTGATGTATGAAATAAAATCTATTCATAAGTCCTCGAGATCTTAACATTAACATTACAGACATGCATGCAAATAAATCTTCTCAAAGTCTTTGATCAGTTTGACATTATCATTTAATCTGTGATGATGAGAAAAGATCTAATTTGAATAGATGATCAGCATAAACAAAAGTTCTTTTTCCCCAGTTTTAAGTCTCGGGGTATGGTGCTGCCAGCAGGTCAACCTGTACCTGGGGGCGAGTGCATCAGCAGCCTGATGGTGCCTTCAGGCTTCCTGATACCCCCAAATTGCCACTGTGCCTATGGCCAGACCCCAACAACTTGGGATCAAGTTTAGCAAGAAATTAAATGGCCAAAAGCTAGGTATGTGGGCGCCACACCCACAAACCACCTCAGGTTGAGCTATATAAACTCATTTAATGGCCTTATTTCAGAGACCTATATATAAATCTCAAAAGAGATTAAAAGCAACAGTTAATCTCGGACCCGCACATAGCTGA